>NC_057861.1:628998223-629130723 GCF_019393635.1 Dromiciops gliroides
TCTGTTCACTTCACTATACATTAGTTCATGTAAATCTTTCCAGATTTTTCAAACAGGATAATTTGGAGGACTTGGACATCTTTAAGGAGAATACCTCTTCTGCCTATGTTCACTGCCCAACAAATTTCAAGAAAATAGCAAACACTTTCAATAGAAGGCAGGTAGGTATTAGGGTGCTGGACCTGAAATCAGAAAGATCCAATTCAAATCTGGGCTCACTTAAACCTGCCTGCCTCAGTTTTCTCATATGCAAATTGCATAATAGGAACACTTACCTCTCAGGATAGTTGTGAGGATAAAATGAGATCATATAAAGAGGCATAGGGCACTGGACATGGAGTCAAGAAGAACCAGGTTCAAATCCCACCTTAGACACTTACCAATTGCAAGACAATGAGCAAGTTATTTAACTTCTGTATATCTCAATTTCCTCATCATTAAAATCAATTAGAATATAACCTATATCAGATTACATACTGTATTGGAGAGGGAGAGGAGGGAGGAAGAAAAATTTGAAATTGGAAATATTGTAAAAACAAATGTTGAAAACTATCTCTACATGTAAATGGAAAATAATAAAATACTTTTACTTTTAAAAAATGAATTAGAGAATTATTGAAGACAGTTGTTGCTATTGTGCTTTTGTATTGCGTTATTGTGCAGTTGTAGTGCTGCTTCTGGTGGTGGTATATATCAAGGAATCTTATATAACCTTGATATGGTCATGGGAAAGACGCTGTTGGAGAAGAACCATTGAGGCTGCATTTTGTTCTACCACATCAGTCCTAAGACCCCTACTTTGGGAAGACACTCTTTCTGCATATGCAAAACTTACTGAACTCTACACTCTCACTGAATCCAGCTGAGAAAACAAGCACATCTCATACCTTTCTGACCACCAGGGCCTTGGTGGGTGGAGGCTGCAGCTGACACCTAATCCCCTGTCCCAGCCCCTATTTTTCAATTTGCCAGCAATGAACCCAAAAGGATATAGCTCCAGCCTCGAACCTCCCCCCTCCAAGTCTATATTTAGAAACTTCTTTGCCCTAGAATCTAATGCCATGCATGGAAGCAGTACATACTCTGCCTTGCTTCACCAAATCATCTGAAAGAGAATAAAAACAGCTTTCAGCTATCATCAAATATCCAGACAGCAGACCTTTTACCACCAGCAACCTGTCCTCAGACACCCCTACCCAACCAGAAGTTGAGCATTAATTCCCACTGCTCTGGGATGAGGCCATCAAAAAAGCTGCCTAAAAAGGGAACGTTTTTTTAAAACTGCATTGAGGAAAAAAGAAATAAAGAAGGGATATAATATCTACTCAGGTGGGGGGAATGATAACAATGGCAGAAAGACGATAGAGTTGCTAAGCTCTTATTTTGTGTTTGTTTTCGTCTTCTTTTTTTTCTGCCAAGAACAGTCTTTGAATTGGAAAAAAGAGAACAAAAATAGTTCATGGTAGTTGATACCCAAGATGAGTAAGGAGATAGTAAGAGAGCACCTAGCTTTATTTATATTGAATTAAACTACCAGGCTGAGAAGAGCTCTAGCCCATCTAGCCCATCTAGCTGATATGATTGCTGATCCATCTTCTGATAGCTTTTTAAAGATCATTCAGAACACAAGCAGGATCACAGAACTGGAGCGGGGCAAATATTGTTCCCATTTCCAAAAAGAGGAAAGAATGAAGCCTACAACCTTTAGGTCTAGATATTGGCTTCTCTTCCTGGCAAAATTCTAGAATGTGCTATGGAAGGGATAATTAAGGAGAACAAATTCATATAACATGATGTAAGAGTACTTTTTTGTTCCAGGACCAGGAAAATTAGAGGGCACAACAATATAAGACACATATCTATCCCTTTAGCAAACTAGAAGGAAATGAGGGGAGTGGGAGCTCAAAGGTTGATAGAGGAGATAGGGGAAGGAAGAGCTATGATGACAGTAAATCGACTGTGGTATGTCAAGTAGGAAATGGGGTCCAGTAGAAAGAGTGCTGTATGTAGAGTCAGAGGTCCTGGGGTCAAATCCCACTTTGAACACTCACTATCACTTAACCTCTCAGTTTTTATTTTCCTTAACTATAAATTCACGGGGTTGGACTAGATCAATGATCAAACTCAATTAAAAATAGGAGCTGCTTATCAGTACATAAGGAGTACTGCAGGATGACTTAGAAAACCACAAATTAACATTATCTGTGTTTTATCGTATTCTTATTTTGTTAAATATTTCCAATTATATTTTATGTAGTTTGATCCTTCTGGACTAGATTATCTCTAAAGTTCCTTTAGTCTCTAAAACTATGATCCCACAAAGAAACGCCCAACTTGCCCCTCCTTTTTACCTCTCAACAGATGCTTCTTCTTTATACTCTTTCTAGGTGGACTGCTTTCCTACCTAGAGAAAGTAGGGGGAAGCATAAATGGGGAGGGAGCAAGAGAGAGGGTAAGGGGGAAAAGGAGGGAGAGAAGGAAGGGGAAGGAGAAGAGATAGGGAGAGAGGAGAAGAGGTGGAGAAGAAAGAGAGAAAGAGAGAGAGGGAGAAAGAGAGAGAGAGAGAGAGAGAGAGAGAGAGAATTTCCTCAGTATTTATATGCTAGGTACCATGTTAAGTATTGAGAATACAAATATGTTAGAAAGTCCCTCCCCGCAAAGAGCTTACATTATAACGGAGGAAGACAACTCATACACAAAGGTTGAAAAAGGTGGGGTGGGTGAGGGCTGATGAGGGAAAGGATCCATAAGCAGAGGGCAACACACTTCTTGTCATCCCTGGACAGTGCAGTCAACTAATCCTTTCCCCATCCTATCACTAGTGATCTCTTACCTCATCTTCCCCATCTGTTGCCTTTTGTTAAAGTGACAATCACCTTTCTCTGCTCTCTCCTCACTTTCCTATTCCCTATATTCAGCTCTTTCCAACTTTTCCCTGGCCTCTTCTGAGTTCCTATTACATTGTATATTCTGCAAGTACTATTCTATATCACTATTCTATATCATTCTTTATTATTATCAAGCTCCCACTCTTCCTAGACCTCTTCCTCTGATGCTTTTTTTCTTCCTACCCTTAAAAAACAGTTTTATTTCTTCTGGAAGATATGACAGGCCCAGTCACCCTTTCCAATATAGGGTATTAAACAATACAATGATATGGACAATGATATGGAGGTGGAGGAAGCTATTGCCTTGTCCTTCACATTTAGGCCAAGGGTTTCTTTTTGGTTTTTTGTTGGTGTTTTGTTTTTTGGCAATAAGGGTTAAGTATATTGCCCAGGGTCACACAGCTAGTAAGTGTCAAGTGTCTGGGGTCACATTTGAACTCAGGTCCTCCTGAATGCAGGGCCGGTGCTCTATCCACTGTCCACCTAGCTGCCCCTTAGTCCAAGGGCTTTTAATGTTTTTAGTGTCATGGACTCCTCTGGTGGTATGATGAACATATGGACCCCTTCTCAAAAGAATGCTTTTAAAATATTAAAATAAAATGCACAGATTACAATAAACATTAGAATACAGCTTGCATTTTTTTTCTTTTTTAAATTTTTAAAAAATTATTTATTTATTTTTGGTGAGGCAATTGGGGTTAAGTGATTTGCCCAGGATAACATAGCTAGTAAGTGTTAAGTGTCTGAGGTTGGATTTGAACTCAGGTCCTCCTTACTCCAGGGCCAGTCCTCTATACACTGTGCCACCTAGCTGCCCCCATCTCTCCTTCTACTCAAGAACTTCAATAAATAATGGCGTATCCTCAAAGTTCTTGGTTTTTCAATTCTGACTTATATTGTCCCTCCACCTAACTTACCCATAGGAATGCTCATACCCAATATAACTTGAGTGTTAGTTGCAACCCCTAGACCCCTCTCCTCTAAAAGATTATTGAGTTCAATCCTAAGGGTTTCTCTATGATAATTTTCTCTATAATTCATTGTCCCCAAATAGAAATCTTCCTTGGGGATGTCAGAAATCATCTCTTTTTTCTAAGAACTTCTAACCCCTGAAAGCAGTAGAATTCCAGAGTATTAACAAAATGCTAGTTTGTTAAACATTTGTAAAGAACAAAGAAGGCATTAGTTTCTTTTTTTTTCTTGCAAGGCAATGACTTGGCCAGGGTCTCACAGCTAGTAAGTGTCAAGTGTCTGAGGTCAGATTTGAACTCAGGTCCTCCTGAATCCAGGGCGGTGCTTTATCCAGTGTGCCACCTAACTTCCCCAAGGCATTAGTTTCTAACAACCTTTATTAAAGTACCAGTTTCTCTCCATACCTCTGCTTTACCATCCAATGAGTTCAGCTTCCTTCCCCGTGCAGTTCAATCTGAAATCATCAAACTCCCTGCCTTATATATCCATCTGGAGATGTCTCCCCAGTCCCCCAAGCTCACCAGGTTCCAAGCTAAAAACATTATCTTCCACCTAAAATCACCTACCCCAACTTTGTTATTCCTGTAAAGGGCATCAGCATCCTTCTAGTCACCCAGATTTCTAACCTTAAGGTCATCCTTGGCCCTTCCCTCTTCCTCAATCCCTACACTTCACCAAATCTTGCTGATTCTGCCTCTAGGACATCTGGCATCCAGTCCCTTTTCTTTCCTCATAAAGCTACTCTGCTCATTCAAGCTCATATCATCTCTTGCCTGGACTAATATGATGGTCCCCTAATTTGTCTTCCTGCTTCCTTTCTCACTCTTCCCTAATCCATTTTCTACATGGCTGCCAAAATAATCTCCCTGAGGCCCAGTCTGATATTGTAACTCTGTTGCTCAAAATTTATCTTGCTCACATGATAAAATACAAAATCCTCAGTCTGGCATTGAAATCTCACTACAATCTGTCTCCAACCTACCTTTCCAGATTTATTTCACATCACCCTCCTTTGCATATCCTAATGCTCCATCTGACCAATAGCTACAAGTACCCTGAAATTGGCCTCCTTCCTCCCACAGCCTTGGCACAGGTTGTCTCCCTGAAGAAGGAATGGTACTCCTTCCTCACCTTTACCTCTTAGAATCCTTAAATGCCTTCAAAGCTCCTGGCTGCGGTGCTACCTAGTACATAGAGCCTTTCCTGAGCTTCCTGATTGTTAGTGTTCTCTTCCTGTCAAATCACCTTTCACCTCTTCTCTGTTCTCACGTGATACCTCCTTTCCCAGCAAAATGTAAGCTCCTCAAGGCCAGGGGCTTTTTTCATATTTCCCAGGGTGTCACTGACCTAGCATAGTGGCTTGTATATAATTAGCACTTAAATGTTTGTGGAGTTGAAGTGAGGACAGGTAGATGTAGATACGATCTGGGCTGTTGGAGGGATTACTGCTCAAATATTCTAAGATTACAGATGTATTAAAAGTGGCAGAGCAGAGGTATTCCCCAAGTTATGGTATAGTGTTCATTCTTCCTTTTTTAAGAACAGTAATGACATCACAGGATGATGTCTTGACTTGCACGTGAATTGAATTTAAGTGAAGAAGAGTTGCACATGGTTGTCAGTCTCACTCTTCTAGAGTCATCAAAATCCAGAGGCAAGAAAAAATAAAGATGATTGTGATGGCCCAGGGTACAGTAGATGACCTTGGCATCTCTGATGTCTGGCCAAGCTCTACGCACTCCACAGTGTCTGCTTTAGACATCTTCATGGCTGTTGGGACAAATCATTCTCATCCAACAGGAAAAGTCTTTACAAGCTTGAGGTAGATATTCCCTTTACTCAATGACAGATCTGAGACCCGTTGGTTACCCTCAATTTGGTTTCTCCCATCTGGTGAGACAGTTTTACTGGAGTGTGGCCACTGCATATACTACAGCTTCTTGGAGCCTTAGGGGAGAGTTGGGTGACAGATGAACACCAAAGTTGGATGAGCAGCCCTGAAGAGATGGCATATGGGGGCATGCAATACCATGATCTTTGAAAAATGATCATTATAAGTGATCCAAAGATAATTGGAGTGACATATTGTACATATGAACAATATATTCCCAATCATAACTAGAGCATGAGATGCAGCATGAAAGATATCATCAAGGACATATAATATAAAAAGGTCATAGATTTAGAGCTGGAAGGACCTCAGAAGTTATTGAGGCCAACTCTCTCAACTTTACAGATAAGAAAACTAAAAGCCATAGAGAGGTGAAGTGATTGACCCAAGGTCATCCAGGTATGATCAGAACCAAGATTTGAACCCAAGACCTCTGATTCAAAAGCCATTGTTGCTTTTTCCACTTTTCCACACTGCCTCTAAAGAGATGGATTACTCACATAGTGAGAATGAAGAACAGCTAACCCCTGAGAGTAATAGCCAACCCTCTGTGGAGAATTTAGGGAAAAGAAAAGCACAAGAATCACACAAAATGAGTTGAGTTCTACTCAATCTGATGAATCCACAGAACCATAGAAACAAACAGACCTTTCAGCCATCCACTCAGCCAGCCTGTTATCTTCTCTCTACTCATCTGAAACAAGCACCCTCCAAATTAGATCTCTCTCCCTCCTGAGAGTTATCCTCTCAGATTTTAGATCCATTTTAAATCTGATTGGTGGCTGAGTGAATGAATGAATACAATTCACTCAATTTACTGTATCTGATCAACTCACCTAATTCATTCTATCAGTCATCCACCCTAGGCATTTTGTCAAATATAGGTGAGCAGCATCCCTCCCCTTCTCCCAGCCTAACCTTTCCCTCTCCTGCTCTAATATCCATTATCAAAATGATGTTCCCATTGCTTCTGGAAAGGGGGATGGCATGTATAGCACCACTTACCCCAGACCAAAACTCCCTTCACTGATGACTACCTACTTATTTGTAGTGCCTCCCCCTATTAGAGTTTAAGCTCTTTGAGAGCAGAGACTGTCTTACTTTTATATTTGAGTCCTCAGTGCTTGGCACATAGTAGCCACTTTTAATAAATTCTTTTTCATTCATTTAGTTTACAAAGTGCTTTTACAAATACTACTATGAGACAATGAACATAGTCTGCCCTCCTGACCCTCCATCCATCATTCTTTCTAATTCACTATACTAGCACATAATGCTAAAATTACTTCTCCTCATGGAGCCTCAATTTCCCTCTCTGGAAAATGAAAGAATTTGACTAGATTATCTCCTATTTCTAGTAGTCTGGAATAGTGGTAAGTTAGGAGCCTTGGGACTGATTCCCAGCTCTGACATTTCTCTATTGTGTGACTGGCAAATTTCACCTTTCTGGGACCCTGTCTTCCTATTAGCAAATGGGTTAAGTAAGTTGCATTTATAATGTGCTTTAAAGTTTATAAAGCACTTCACAGAAGCACTTCACTTCATTACCTGACTTGATCCTCACAACAACCCTGTCAAGTTACAAATGAGGGAAGTGAAGCTAAGAGAAGTTAATTGACTGACTCAGTTTCAAATGGCTGGTAATAATATTTCCACTCCCTACCTCACAAAGATGTGGTGGAAAAGGCACATTGCCAACTTTAAAGCACTAGGTAAATGGGCATCATTATGATCATGAAATAAAAATCAAGTAGCCCCAACACACTGACAGATCTTTTACAGAATTCTAAGTATTTTGCATTAAAAAAACTAATATAAAATTCCATCCCACAGAATAACAGATAATTTCCTTCCAATTTAAAAAAAATATGCCCCACATTTGAACACTACATCTGCCTTGTGAAAACAGGTAGAGAAAGAGTAGCTAAGAACAGTTTTGCCTAAAGGTGCTATTTCCCAACTTGGAATCATCACAGGAGATCACATTTAATCAGATCTAATTTTGCACTATTAATGCAATTGTCAGGTGACAGAATTGGCATCCATAGATAACAGGCCCCACTCTAGAGGATTTCCTGTCATTAGCAATAAGGAGAGGACCTAGCCAGTGAATCCTGCATTCTGCCTGAGAATCCTTCTGGCCCAGAAGAACACAGAGTTCACCTGCCTCCAGCTTGTTTACCTAACCCTCCAAAAGATTGACTCCATTGTCAGTCACAACTCCTCCTGACAAAAGTATGCTATGGGAGCCACTCTTATGGAGAAACAGGTGTGAGTACCTTCAGATTTTCTTTTTTAATATAATTTTTCTTTCTTTTATTCAATTCTAGAAATGTATAAATCATGGAAGATTATTTAACCTGTGGTCAAGCAGCTTACTTTGTATTTTAATTGTTTTATTTATAAGTTTGATGAGTCAGTTTTCTTTTTTAAATTGTTATTTATTTTGAACATTCTTTTTATTAAATTTTGACCACTGACCTCTAGAATTTGACTTTAATATTCCTTGGAGTTTTCATTTGGTGATCTCTTTAAGAAAGTGATTGGTAGACTCTTTCCATTTTTATCTAATTTTTGGTTCTAAGATTTTAGGGTATTTATCCTTCATCACTTTTCAACATATGATTTCTAGGTTCTTTTTAAAGAAATCATAGTTTTCAGGTGATCCAATTACTCTTAAATTATCTCTCCTTAATCTATTTAACAGGTCAGTTATTTTTTCCACTGAAATATTTCACATTTTTTCTTTTTTTTCATTCTTTTAGCTCTGTGTTATTGTTTCTTGAAGTCACGTGGAGTATTAGCTTCTAATTGCCCAGTTCTAATTTTAAGGTATTATTTTCTTCAGTGAGTTTTTGTACCTCTTTTCCCATTTGGCCAACTCTGCTTTTCAAGGAGTTCTTTCAATGGTGTGTGTGTGTGTTTGTCTTTTACCATTTGGCCAATTATGTTGTCTAAGGTATTATTTTTCCTCAGTATTTTTTGTGCCTCCTTTACCAAGATGTTGATTCTCTTTTCATAATTTTCTTGCATCGTCTCATTTCTTTTCTTGTCTTTTCCTCTACAACTCTAATCTCTTTGTTTAATCTCTTCCAGGATTTTTTTCTGGGTTATATCCAATTACCATTTTTCTTTGAGGTGGTACTTGTAACTGTTTTCACATTGTTGCCTTCTTCTGACATTGGGTCTTGGTTTTCCCTGACACCATTGTAGCTTTTTATGGTCAGGTTCTTTCTTTGTTCATTTGTCCAGCCTATTTCTTGAATATGAACTTCATGCTAAAGTTGGGCTCTGCTCAACTGGGACATGGTAGGCACTATCCTATACTTCAGGCTTTTTTGTGCTTCTCTTTTCAGAGCTAGCTCTGAAGGTCTATAAGTTTTTAGTACTTTCAAGATGGTGTGATTGGAAAGAGGTATGGTCATTGTTCTCCTGGTCTGTGCTCTGGTCTTTACTCGTCCAGGACTCCTGCTCCCCTGCAGCCGCAAATGCTAGCACTTGGCCATGGAATTGTGACTAAGTCTCCTGGTTTCCTGAAGTGCTAGTGTTCCTCTTTGCTTTAGAACTGTGACTAGGGTTTCTCTCTTTTGTGACCTACCACAAGTACTCCACTCCACATTGGAACTGTGACCCAGAAGTATAAGTGGGCAACACAATTGCTAATTAATGCTAGCTGCACCCAATGTCAGAACAAGGTCCTCTGATTTCCTTCTGACTCCTTACTGTTGACCTTGTTACTGTCTCTGGACTCAGAGCTCCTGGAGCTGCTGCTGAGACTGTCAGGACAACCTCCAAGGCCTACCACTGGAGTTGCTGCTACATGTGCTTTTGGTCTGCCCTCACCTAGGTGTCACAAACTTTTTTTGCTGATCTTCCAATTGTCTTAGGCAGGAAACATGTCACACCCTGACCTTTTGTTGGCTCTATTGTCCCAAAATTTGATTTGAGGTGTTATTTTAAATTTGAGGGGGATGTTGGGAGAGTTCCACTGGGTTGCTACCTCTATTCCATGAGCTTGGCTCTTCTCTTCCCTTCAGATTTTCATAGGAAAAGCTAGAAATGGCAAGGTTCTAGAACTGGGACCAAATGCCATCTCCTTCAAATCAAAGTACCATAGATCAATTCCTAGAAGAGGCCTTCATTTTATGTATGAGAAAACTCAGGTCTTCTTACTACATAGATGGGTGACTAGAAAATCCAGATCAATCATGTAGTAAATGTGATACATAATTTAAGGAGAGTCTATAGGTAGCTATACAACATACTATATATATTTTTTGGTTTTGTACAACATATTATTATGATCCAGATAGTTCAACCTAGCATTTTACCTTATGTCTTTCCCCTTTTAGCTTCTTCTGGTTATCATTATTCCCACATTAAAAAAAAAACATAGTGAAAGGGACATTCGGGATATAGAAACAGAAACAGATGGCAGGAGAAACAGAGGGAGTGAGCTCAAGTGGAAACACACACTCACAGATGCATCTTAGTGCTTTCCATCTTATTTAAGAAAAATGTATATACAAACAACCAAAAACTGGCAGGGTTATTACAACCAGAATTCAGAAAAGAGAAGATAGCTTTCAAATCAGAATTTGTTTACAAGCAGGAAAATTTCACCGAGGGGAAGGTACCAGGAATTATCATTCCTCTTGCAAACTCTCTTCAAAAAGTCATCATTCATTTCTTGAGCTCCTGTTATTCACAAGGCTTTGTGATGGACTGGGTCCTGGGGAAGAACTACAGAAATTAAACAATATCTCTCATCCCCACCCCCAACCCCAGGAGCTTTCCTTCTACTGGGTTAAGGGACGGAGAGTGTCATGAGGACAGAAGTATGGTACAGGGGCAGCTAGTTGGCGCAATGGATAAAGCACAGACCCTGGATTCAGGAGGACCTGAGTTCAAATCTAGTCTCAGTCACTTGGCATTTACTAGCTGTGTGACCCTGGGCAAGTCACTTAACCCTCATTGCCCAGCAAAAACAAAATAAAACAAAAAACAACAGAAACCAAAACAAACAAACAAAACCACAGAAGTATAATACAAAGAATAAGAGAGCACTAGAGAATTAACAAGTGTGAGTTGGGGTGCTGGACAGCTCCTCAGAGGTAGTGATGCCTGAGGTCAAGGATTCTGAAATGAGGAGATGGAGGTGGTGGCTTTGCTGGCTTGTAACTGTCCCTGGCTGTAAGACAAACCCTATAAAGGAATCCTTATCTTAGATCAGGAGAAGATTTTAGAAGTTACCTAGCCCAATATCAGCTTTAAAAGGAAGAAACTGGAGTCTAAAGAGGGGAGTGATTTGACCAACACCACAGAGGAAGAAAGCAGCAAAGCTGGGATTTCAATCTTTCCAGTATCCAGGTCAAATCTTATCACTCCCCTCCTCAAAACCTTGGATTGCTCACCATTGCTTAGAAGACAATATTGAAATCCACAATTAATCTCCAACCTTTTGTCCAGCCTTATTCCACTTCTTCCCTCCATGGATGATATGGAAATGCAGCCAAAATTTATCAGTTACCATTCCCAAATCACATTCTGTTCTTCCTCATCTTTGCACATTTTCTTATGCCATTTGCTATTCCTGGAATGGACTCTCTTCTCTTTTCATTCCTTCTTCTCTAACCCAGCCCCTAACATCTTAAACTGGATTTCCCATAGATATCTTAAACTCGTCATCTCTAAACTGATCCCCCCGAAAAAAACTCCCCTCTTCCTAGGTTCCCTATTTTAATTAAAAGTACCACCACCCCTTCAGTCAACCAGGCTTACAATCTAGGTGTCATCTTCAACTCCCCATATCTGTTGTTAAGTGCTGTTGATTTCACTTTTTTAAATCTCTGATATATGCCCGCTAGATGTATATAGGGTTCAGGGAGGACTAGTACCTCTTGTGTGAGAACTTACCAAGCCTTCTTCAGGCCTGTTCCGCCACTGTTGGTGCTCACCTTTACCCAACTCTCACCCGTGGCTTCAAGAGTTATGGCATGTGCAGTGTCCACACCTCAGTAAACTGTCTCAGCAGATGGACTAAATCAGTTTAAGAGCAACTGATGGACTTGAAACCAGTTGGTGAGTTAGGAGGGATGTCTACTGCAAACATCTAAAGACTTCCCCCAGTTGAACATGCAGATGGAAACGATTTGTTCCAACAACCAGGAAGGCTTCAGAAGAGGGTTCTGTGGAGAGTTTAGAGCTTGATCAAGCATTGAAGACACCAAGGTCACCCATTGTATCCTGAGCCAGTCATCTTGACTTTTATTCTGCTACTGGACTCTTCTCAGGAAGAGAGAATGAAGCTAACAACTTTGTGCAACTCTGACTTACTTATATCCAATTCACTCATGAGTGAGTGAAGACATCATCCCTGATGTCATTGATCCTCTTAGAAAACAAAAGATGAACAACAATATGTCCCCTTCTTTCCTCTGCCGCCACCCTGGGCCAAACCCTTATAACCTCACTCCTAACTTATGGCAATAGCCTACTGGTTGATGTCCTTCCCTCAAGTCTCTCCCCACTCCAGTCTATTCCCCACCCAGTTGTTAAACTGATCTTCCTCAAGCACAGTTCTGACCATGTCATCCCTCTGTTCAATAAATTCTCATGATTATATATCACCTCCAGGATTAAAGATAATATCCTATTTGACTTTTAAAGCCTTTTATAACCTGTTCCCTCCTACCTTTCCAGTCTTCTTACACCTTACTGACTCCCAAATACTCTGTCATCCAATGGACATTGGACTCTTTGCAGTTCCTCACACAAGGTATTCTATATGCCAACTCTATGCCTTTTACCTGGCTGTCCTGAACTCTCTTCCTCTTCATGTCCACTGCCTGGTCTCCCTGGCTTCCTAAAATCACACCTTCAAAAAGAAGCGTTTCCTAAATCTCATTAATGCTTTCCCTCTGGTGATTGTCTCCAATTTATCCTGCACATGCATGGATGCACACATATTTTCTATCCTGTTTGCACATAGTTGTTTTCATATATTGTTTCATCCATTTGACTGTAAGCTCTTTGAGGAAACAGACTGTTTTTTGCCTTTCTTCATATCTGTGGTGCTTAGCACAGTGCCTGGCACATAGTAGGTATTTAATAAATGCTTGTTGATTGATTGGCTGACTCCATGAAGCCTTCTTACTAATCTTTACCTCATCTGATCTCATAGCAATTTGAACTTTTCTTATGTATATAGGATATTTCGAATTGTCTTTTACTTATCTGTATTTTATCACCACTACATAATTGTGAATTTCTTTAAGATGGGAAAACAACTTTTTATGCATATTAATATCTATTCCAGTGCTCATTACAGTGTTTTGTAACCAGGTGTAAGAACTTAATAAAAGCTTACTGAATGGTTGAATGAAAGACCTAACATATGCTTTAGATTCTTTCCTGGTATAGTCAGAGGATACAGTTTTCTCAGCCTTTATGGTGCAATAAATGGAGCCCTGAATGGGGTGCCATGGTATGGAATTTTAAGTTTCATCTTTGCTACAACTTCTGTGACCTTGGATATGTCATTGCCCTTTTAGAGATAATATTTTTTTTCTAGTGACTTTACTCATCAATATCCCAATCTATAATATGTGTGGGATGGCCTAGATGATGTCTTGGCTGCCATTCAGCTCTAACACACTGGGATTAATTAATTATGACCCATCCCTCATATTTCTAGAATAGAACTGGACTAATGCACTATGTTTTTCAGTATCTTTATTTAAGCAGGGTCTTGAAACATTTAGATTTTCTTTGAGGGATTATCAGTCCCAGGAAAATGATTTCTGTTTCTGAATCCTTTCATCCAATTGCTTTTTGGTAAAAGTCCTTTGAAGCCAGAGTCCTATAAACAAGAGGTCAAGACTTGGTCAAGAACAAACAAATTCAGATGTACAAATGTTCATTCACTTGGAAAAGTCAACCCTTTTCTATTTAAGTGGAATCTAAACTTGCATGATGAAACAAAAATTTTCTCCACTATTTTTCAGGGCAAAAATCTATTTCTTTTCTTCCAAAAAGGGAGGGCATTTGGAACCACTAGGTTCTCTGTTAAATGATGTCAGCCTCTTGCTTATTCATTTCCCATACTTGTACTGAATGAGAAGCATGGAATCCTTACCTCTAAATGGGAGACCATAAGGTACAATTTTACTTTTACTAGGGTCAGCCTGGTCCCTCATAAAGATACTCACCTTTGTTTCTAATGTCTGGACCATAGAATACTTGGCTTCCATGTCCACCACCTGGGACCATTTATAGGTACTTGCAACAGTGTAAGTCTCTTCTCTATACCCAACTATGAGATATCAAACAGCATCAGTGAACTAATAAGACAGTCAGGAATCCAGAGAAGTGACCTATTACCCTCATATATGCCCAGTGCTTTTGCTACTAGTGAGGACCCTTTTCTTACGGCAAGAAATTGGGAGTAAGATCAATTGGTGTAACTTAAACAACTCCAGATAGAGCTATCCAAAGGTTTCATCACTGCCTACTCCCCCCATTCTGGGGGATAATTTGTGTGACCTCTGGATTAGCATAAACTACCAATCCTGGCATACAGAGACACCCATAAATATTTCCATGCACCACCATAATGACTCCAAGGGACGAAGGTCAAGAACAGCCATTGCTATACTACCATATTACACCAAATCTTCTGATACCCTCAACATACACCTGCCTGATCTAGTCTTACCTGGCCCATAATTCACAGCTCCTGAATACAAGCCCATGATTTTGGGATCATGAATCATGGACTCAAAGCTACATGAGCCCTTAGAGGCCATTTAGTGCCCCTCTCATTATACAGATGGGGAAAATAAGGCCTAGAGAGGTTAAGTGACTTGTTCATTCAAGTGACCTGTTCAATCCAGGTCATCTCATTCTAGAGCCCATGTACTGCCCCTTATAGTGCCCCCTTTGACCTCTGGTCCCTGAGCCCAACCTGACTGGTCATTTTCTGCTCATGATTCAAACAGATCTTCAGGGTTGATTTCCTGGGACAAGAATCTTAGAAGCAAATATGGTATCCAGGCCTCATTTTGGTATTCAGACCCATAGTACTGTGGCACCTGTATGTTCAGGAGTTGGTATTATTTTCCTTTATTATTCTAGCCATTCACTATACTATGGGAATCAAATCATGGGTTCTAGAGAGGGAGAAGGATTTATATATATATATATATATATATATATATATATGTTTAAATGGAGCCTAGAAGTGGATTCTCATTGTACATGTGCTTTCTGAGGATTTCTCCACATTCCCTGTACTCTTACATCATAAGGTCATAGGTTATAGAATGGGGAGGGACATTGGAGATTATCTAGCTCAATGGTGTCAAACTCAGAAACAGGGACCACTATACTATATCTAAGGATACATGCAGACTGCACGTTTACTCAGAAATATCAGAAACCAGATATGAACCTAAGTCTACTCACTTCAAATTCGATGCTTTTCTCCTGACTAAAATATACCATTTCCTTAGCATAGTGGGCTGAAATTAGGGTTCTCTTTTACTTTTTTTCTTTCCTTTCTCTTCCATTTTTCCCCTCTACTTCCTCTTTTCCTCCACCCATATAAAACTTGGGGTTGAAAGCAACAAAGTATTTATTCACTTTCCAGGAGACCCAGACCAAGGAACTTATCATTGGACTGAGGTTTTCTGTGGGCTGGAGGAGGCTTTAAATACATACATACCTCAGGCTGTGTTTCTAAGAATTTCCCAAGGATGATTCATTTTTGCCAGCAAGTGGGCCAGTCAGATTTCTGACTGCCCCCAGTAGAGTCCTTGGAGCTGTTGCAGTTTTGAATAATTGGAAATTGACCCTGGGGATAGCGGATTTTTCAGAATTAGAGTCTCTCCTTCAGGATGTGCTTCCCTCTCAACAAGGAAGAAAACCTACTTTCTCTTAGATCACAGGCAGCAGCCCAGGTTGCATTTCTGATCACTTGCAGCAGTTTTTTTTTTCTTCAAGTCATTATGTCTAAAGGACATGCTTCAGAGGCACAGGAGACAATATCACCTAATTAGGCTATTACCCATTCTGACATCCAGGGGCAGAGAGCTCATTCTAACAAAAAATACCAAACAGGCATGTCTCCGGGATTTACTGAAGAAGGATTTGTGTGAGAGAGACATTACAATAAAGCCATAGAGATTTACCTAGATTTTAGCAAAGCATTTGATAAAATTTCTCATGCTGTTCTTAAGGGGTGGAATGGAAAAATATGGGTTAGATGATGGAAACACTTTGAGGTTTTGGAACTAGTTGACTGGCCAGACCCAAGAAGTAGTCATTAATGGTTCAAGGTTTAGAAGGTCTCCAATGGATGGCCAAGGACAGTAGATCTGTCCTTAATTCTGTTTTTTTATAATTTTAATAAATCAAAAATATGTATTAAATGCCTATGTTCCAAATTCTATGCTAAAGGATATGTTAATCAGTGACTTGGATAAACACATAGATGACATGCTTTTCAGTTTGTAGAATGACTTAAAGCTCAGAAGGAGTACTCATACACTGGAAAATCAATGAATGGCTAAATTTTAAAAAAAACACTTATTTATCACTTACTATGTACCAATGTGCTAAATGTTAGAGGTAGAAATACAAAAGATAAGATAGTCCCTGCCATCTCGGAACTTATTTTCTAATAGCAGAAAACAAAACCCAAAGGGAGTGGTAGCCAGGGGAAATAAGTTAAGTCTGATGAGTCACAAAGATGGTGAATTGATACACAGGACAATCAATTAGTATGCCCTTTCCAAAAAAAAAAAAAAGAAAACTGTAGTGCTAATTGCATTACTGTGCTCAGAGCAAGAAGTGGAATTAGTGGAGGTGCAGGGGGTGACCCAGGATGGGGATAATGAATCTAACATGAAGAGGCCTGCATGGGCTCTTAAGCACAATGTGGCTTGGAACCAACTAGATATAATGGACTAGGCAAGGGTGCACCCACTCAAGGACTTAACCCCAGAGTAAGATTTCTAAAACTGAGTAGATTCACTTCCCTGAAGACCACTGACATGGATTCTGGAGGTCTGATGGACAGGGTGCTTAGTCATATGGGGAGAAGTGGAAGATACAGAGGCAGGGCAGGTGACCAGATAACCTAATCAATGACTTGACTGGACATGAAACACTGGTCTGTTGCAAAGGCCGGTTAGACAGATATAGTGAGCTAGGCAAGTTTGCATTCATTCAGGACAACATTTACAAATCTGAGTAGATTCGATTCCCCAGGGATTAGTGTCATGGATTCTGGAGGTCCAGTCCACAGGGTTTGGGTCCCCATAGTGAGAAGGGTAGCAATGGCAGCATAGTCTGTGGCAAGAATGATAGAATATCAAGGTCCCAAAAGGTCAAAACATGGTGCTAGAACATTGGGCCAAATCTAATAAGATACAATATCGTCGAGATAAATAAAAACTTTTGCACTTGATTTTTTAAAATGAACTTCACAAGTTAAAAATGGGGAAACAATGATTAGATAGCAGTTGGCCTAAAAAAACTTTTCGGAGGTTTTGGTGCAGTGCATGCTCACTGGGAGTTAGCACTATGAGATGAAATCCCAAGAAGCTCATTTGATCTTGGGCTGAATTGGAATGCCTATGTATAAGAAAATAAATAAACACACAACACAGATAATCTTAATTTGTAGTTTTCTAAATCAATGCTGTTTTTTTTTTATTTGAGTTTGTCACTATTGAGTTAAATAACGGTGGGGGGAGGATTGTTTTAACATAAAGAAGAAAAGATTATTAGGTACGTGGTAGTACTGATGAGTGTTTTAAGGGTTGTCCGATCCCATCTATCATTCCCTTGATTAAGAAACTTCAGTGGCTCCCTATTGTTTCTAGGAAAACACTCAATTGATTCTGGCTTTTCAGGAACTTCAAGTTATGTCTACAAACCATATTTCTAGACTGATTTCACATCATTCTCCCTCATGCATTTTACATGAAGCCAAAATGAACCACTTGCTGTTTCCCCATATGCCATTTTGTCTCTCACTCCTGCAACTTTGGACAAGCCATTTCTTCCAATTGTTGGGATGCTATTCCTTTTCACTTCTACCTCTTAGTACATAGAGCTTCCCTCAAGGCTCTGCTCAACTATCATGTATTATACAACGGCCTTTTCTCATCATCTCGATTTTTAGTGTTTTTTCTTCTCATATTAGTTTCTTATATTATTTTTTCTTAGTCATCTGTGAACATATCATTTTTCCAAATAGATTTTAAGTTCCTAGAGAGTAGGCACTGACAGTGGCTGACACAGAGTAGGCACTTATTATGGGCCAGACCCAGATCAGACCAATCCAGTGATTCAGATTTTGGATTATAGTATAATGAAATAAAATGCTTTTGAGACTGGACAGAGAAAGAGTAGGATAAACATGGGGAAAATAGGTTGGAAAGAAACACATAGTAATCATAATGATGGAAGATATTTCAGCAAATTTCACTGATCAAGACCTCAGTTCTCAAATATATAGAGAACTAAGTAACATTTGTAGAAATAAGAGCCATTCCTCAATTGATAAATGGCCCAAATATATAAATAGACAGTTTTTAGATGAAATAACCAAAGTTATCTACAATCATATAAAAATGTTCTAACTCACTATTGATTAGAGAAAATGCAAATTAAACAACTCTGAGCTACCATCCCATGGCAGAAAAGGAAAAGTAACAAATGTTGGAGGGGAGGTGGGAAAAATGAAACACTAATGCACTATTGGTGAAGTGATATACTGAGTCAGTCATTCTGTAGAGCAATTCGGAACTATAAAACCATGCATACCCTTAGACCAAGCACTGCCACTACTAGGTCTGTATCCAAAGAGATAAAAAAAGGAAAAGGATGTATATGTACAAAAATAATTATAGTACCTATCTTAGTGGTGGCAAAGAATTGGAATTTGAGGGAATGTCCATCAATTGGGGAATGACATTTCTGTAAGAAATGATGAGCAGTATGCTCTCAGAAAAATCTGAAAAGACTTATATGAATTGATGGAAAGTGAAATGAGCATAACCAGTAGAACATTGTATATAGTAACAGCTATACTGTATGATGATTTACTGTAAATTACTTGGCTATTATCAGCAATACAATGTTCCAAGACAATTATGAAGGACTTATGATGAAAACTGCTATCCTCCAGAAAAAGAAGTGATGGAGTCTGAATGCAGATTGAAGATTGCTTTTTCTTTACTTTCTCTATTTTTCTTGGGATTTTTTGTCTGTGTTTTCTTTCACAACATGACTAATATGAAAATATGTTTGGTATGAAAAAAGTAATACAATACAACACTCATGGGCCATAAAATGTCATTAAAACTGTTTTATTTCAAATGACTAAAAAGAATATAATTCTCAGCTGATAAAATCCTAGCCCTCCCCCAACCCCTAATTTCATATTCACCACAGAAAGAGTAAGGCTATGTTAGAAAGGTAATCTGACAATGGTGAGAAATTATGTAAACCTCTACTGTTCTGACCCCATGTCAACTGGGCTTTTTCTGCTTCTAGTCTTTTGCCTAATAAAATCCCCAAGGCAGCCTCCTTGCCTCCTTAAAGGAAAACCAACTCTTTCTTGTTTTCATTCTTTTTTCATTCTAATTTTTAATTTAATAAATTTAATGTTTCTTATTTTCTCATTTCTATTCTCAGCCACAGCTCATTGAATTGAATTGGGATCAGACTTGTGCTGCTTGTCCTCAGAGGTCAGAAATCAAAGTCACTGAGGACATTGCCAATAGCCAAATTTAGGAAAATCTCTCTAATCCTCAGAACTAACCCAGTTTGAAAGGCACTTGTTGGGGTAGGAGTCGGGGAAGACAGACTCTCTTATTGGAGGTTTACAAATTCTGAATGATCATTAGTTTGCCATGGAAAAAAAGGGATTCTCTCTTAGTATGCAGCAGTGTAGATGACCACTGCTGACCTTCCAACCCTGAAATTCTGTAATTCTGAAAAATCCGGATTGAGGGGAGGTCACAGAGCAGTACGTATTGTCTCATTTAATCAGATGTGTCTCTTTCTTCACTGCCTACATGGCACCTGCCTAATCAACCCATGTTCTCTCCCATTGTTTGTGTTGGACTGTTCCAAATATGTATACATGTAGTATAGTACAACAGCGTTTATCCACATTTTTCAGATAAGGAAACTGAGGCTCCCCCTTCATTTCTCTGCTCACTTAGTTCTCCCCTCCATTCCCCAACTCCTCTCTATCAACTTTATCAACATTTAGCTCTGCTAAAGCCCTCCCACTCCCTTCATTGACTGCTCTAGTCCCCAAGGAGTTGTTTATCTTTTAGATTCTTACTGAATTGAGAATCTGAGACATAAGGATGGTTCTGAGGGCTCATTTTCTCATAGGATTTATCTTTGTTTCACTTTCTAGCTGTATGAATCTGGACAAGACATCTCAGCTCTCTGAAGCTCAGTTTCCCCATTCATTAAATGGGATGATGATGGATGTTTTTGCCACTTCATATACTGCTAGGAGGACAGAGCTTTGTAAAGCTAGAGCTGCTAAAGAAAAGTGTGACCAAATTCATATATAGAAACGGCCAATCTCTGACCCTTGAACTAAGATTGAAATAGGTTTCTCTTTTTTTCCAGGGAGAGATGCAAACATACTTTGTCTGTTGGTTTTATTGTAAAGGAGGGTACAATGGGAGGCAGGGTAGAGATTCAGGAAAAATGGCTGATACAGAACAGGAGACAGAAATAAAACTCTAAAGAAAAGAAAAAAAATCTATCAAACAACAAAAGATATGACTTATTTACATATTCTTGATCCAAATAGACTGGGAGCAGAAGGAAAGTCTCCCATGTTTTTGATATTTCTCAGATATCTAACACAGGGCTGTGAACAATCAAGAGATATCCCAGAAACCCTTGCTTGGAGCAGATTACAGCACTGTCTAATGAAACTATCTATGTGGATAATGTTAGTACAGATCCAGACCCTGGATTTTAGAGCTGAAAAAGACCTTAGAGAAAGGACTGAACTTGCTTCTGACACACACTAGTTGTGTCACCATTTATTTAACCTCTGTGAGACTCAATTTCCTCATTCGTAAAAGGAGACTTTTAATGCTTACAATACTTACATTATGAAGCTCAAATCAGATAAGGTATACAAATCACTTTGCAAAACTCAAAGCACTTATTGATCAAAGAAATGCAAATTAAGACAATTCTGAGATACCTCCTCGTACCTTTCAGTGTGGCAAATATAACAAAAAAGGAAAATGTTGGATGTTGGAGGAGATGTGGGAAAACTGGGATGCTAATCCACTCTTGGTGGAGTTGTAAAGTGATCCAAATGGGGAGCAATTTGGAACTATGCCCAAAGGGCTGTAAATCTGTGAATACCCTTTGTTCCAGCAAGACCACTGCTAGGTTTATATCCCAAAGACATCCCCCAAAATATCTATTTGTACAAAATATTTATAGCAGCTCTTTTTGTAGTGGCTAAGAATTGGAAATCGAAGCACCCCCATCAATTGGGGAATTGTTAAACAAGCTGTGGTATATGATTGTAATGGAATATTATTCTGCTATAAGAAATGATAAGTAGGATGATTTAAAAAAGGCCTGGAAAGATTTATATGTACTGATATATAGTGAAGTAAGCAGAACCAAGAGAACCCTGTGCACAGTGACAGCAATATTGTTCGATGAAGAATTGTGAATGACAACTCAGCAATGCAATGCAATGCAATGATCCAAGACAATCCCAAAGGACTAATGATGAAGCATACAATCCACTGCCAAAGGAAAGACTGATATTGATTGAACACATACTGAAGCATGTTATTTTTCACTTTCATTTTTTATTTAATTTGAGTTTTCTTATACAAAATGACTAATATGGTATTGTTTTACATAATTGTCCTTTTATAACCTATATCTGAATGCTTACCCCCTCAGAGAGAGAAGAAAAGGATAGAATTTGGAAAAAAAACTTTAAATAAAAATGTTATTATCCAAAAAGGAAAAGGAATGGGTTGAGAAACTATTAATAATGCATATTAAACTTGGTTTTTTTACAGATGAAGAAACTGAGACCCAGAGAAATAACTTTTCAAAATCAAATAAGGTATCAATGACAGCACTGCTGAATCCTATTGGAGGGTTTTTTCCAGGAGGATGAGCTGCCTCCTAGAATTAAACTAATTTTTTGCCAATCTATGAGAATTAAAAAAAAAAACTATTTGTAAGGCTAAGCTAGCTGCAACCTAGTGGTTTTATATCCAGTGTCCCCCACCCCCACCCCTTTACCATTCTAAGAGAAGACAGGAGAGCAGGATATGAAGAAATGGCATCCAACTCCCTGAATCTATTAATGGAAATGGGGGAGGGGAGACAGCAACCATCCAACCTCTTGCACAATTTGATCATCCATCAGTAGATGCGGTCTATAAATATTAATTGTATTTTAGATGACACCACCATGTTCCTAGGAACTTACATTTGGTTTAATTTACTCTCCCCAAGGCAGTCAGAAGGCAGGATTTGTTTATAGATGTGAATGGAGTTCTACAATCATTTTAATTAGGAATGGACAAATTTGATCACATTAACTCACAGAGATCTTGTTCTCAATTATATTCTTCTATAACCTCAGCTCCTCAGCCCCCTCCCCACCCTGTCTTCTTTGTTTTGGGGATAAGTAATAATCATTCTTTACATAATTTGTACAGTGCTTGAAGACATGCTCTTCCTGGACCCCAGTGGGTATCTCCATCCATAAAACAAGGTCATTGGACCAGATGATCTTTAAGGTCCCTTCCAGCTTTGACATTATTCTATTGTGTTGTTTCATTTGGGTTCTCAAAAAACAGAAAAACATGCAAAATGACAGTGCATATACCACCACACACACACACACACACACATACACATACACATACACATACACAACACACACGAAGGAAGGAAGGAAGGAAGGGAAGGAGGAAGGAAAGAAGAAGGAAGGGGAGAGAAGGGAGGGAAGGGAGGAAGGAATGAAGGAAGGAAGGGAGGGAGGGAGGAAGGAAAGAACAAAAGAAAGAAGGAAGACAGGGACACATAAGCTGATCTGTTTCACTGGGTACCTGGCTCTCATAGGTGCACCCTAACTCTGAAGAAACATCCTATGTGGCTGTTTCAGTAATCTAGCTCTAGCTCCATCTGCAAATTGGCCCTAAAAGACTACAGTCATTAGCAGTGGCCCTGTTTTATTCTCAGGAGGGCAAAAGGAGTCAGAGTCTTTCTAATATGCATCAATGTAGGGTAAATATATTATGGGATCATAGATATAGAGCTGGGTGGGACCCTCAGCCAATTGGTCCAAACTCCTCATTTTCCAGATGAGCACAATGAGGCCTATAGAGGTTAAGAGATTTCCCAAAGGTCACAAAGGTATCAGGTGTCAGAGCCAGGGTCTGAATTCCCAAGGGTCGTTTTAAATCTAGCAGCCATGAATACTTTAGGTGAGAAGCTCCATGCAGAGGTTGCTGAGGCTTGCACGGATGGACTCCTCAGTTATTTTAACTGTTTCTGACTCTGTGTTGTCCCTGTCACACACTCCTTACTCTAAAGAGAAGGGAGCCAGTTTAACTCGTATATTTCACTGGTCCTAGGTCACTTCCAACACTGGGATTCTGTGTTCTAAGACCAGATTCTATAGAGCAAGGATCCTATAAAGAATGGGAGAAAGGAGAAATTAAATCCTGTATGGTTGTGGTTCTGGCCTGGATGAATCTGCAGAGGCAGAAAAGGAGGGAATGAAAGATTAGAGAACATACCTGTAAATATGACTTCAGTATGAATCATTCCTATACTGGGAGACCAGAAGGGAATAAACTCTGGAAGAGGAGGTAGCTCAGTGGATAGAAGGCTAGAACTGGAGTCAGCAAGAACTGAGTTCAAATCTGGCCTCACAAACTACCTAGCTATGTGACCTTGAGCAAGTCACTAACCTCAGTTTCCTCCTTTGTAAAATGGGGATAATAGCCCCTGAGTTAATATTTGTAAAAACATTTTGTAAACCTTAAGATACTATATAAGAGCTATCTATTAGCAGTAGATAGCAGCTAGGTAGCTCTATGGATAGAGTGCTGGGCCTGGAGTCATGAAGACCTGAGTACAAATTTGGCCTCAGACACTTACTAGCTGTGTGACCCTGGGTAAGTCACTTAACCTCTGTTTGCCTTAATCCACAGGAGATTGAAATGGCAAACCATTCCAGTTATCTTTGCCAAGAAAACACTATGGACAGTAGTTATGCTATAGTATGTAGGACCACAAAAAGGTTGGAGGAAGAGGAAGAGGAGTCCTGAAGCCCTCCTCACTCTGGGCCCCAAGTTAGCTGCCCTCAGTTCTAAGTACTTTATGGATCAGAATTCCCTCCATGAACCCCACCAATGTGTTTTTACCTTTTCATGTCAGTCATATGACACATTTGGTTCTAACAAAAGCATTTAATTAAACACCAGTATAAATAAAATTAAGTCAGATCATTTCCCTCATTAATCTTGAGCTCACTCTCCCACAATTCTATAAATATACAATGAGAAGAGAGGAATTTTATAAAGAATCACATGAAATATATCCACATGGGGAACACGTGACCAGGACACCTGTAGAAAGGGATATTATACACAAATGAAAGGCCAACTCAACTCTTCAGTGTTACAAAGCTTTGATAGTCTTCTACTGAACACACTGTCTCAGTACTCCACTCTATTGGTCCCCACCAGGCACTGGGTCTCAGTTACTCTCTTTTTGTCTTTGCTGCTTCTTGGTGTCTCAGCTCTAGCTAATGTATTCATTAGCAGCACTTTTGGCCACCTCCCCCACCTACTGAGGGTAGAAAGGGTGCTATGGTTAATAAACCTTTCCCCTGCAGAGGAGAAGTTGCAAGTCTTTCAACCTACTAAAAGCAAGCCTACTGCTCTGTCTGCGTCCTTCCATGCCTCAGTGATAGTCCTCAGCTAAGGCTCTCTCCTCAGGGACGCCTACAATTCTGCCCTCCATCTACTAAAGGTGTTGGAATTAAAAGGTCTACCCCCTGCAGGTAAAATTTCAGCTATTTTCATTCAGTATTCTCAGGCAATAACTAAGAAGCACCCCCATCTCAGTTCTTCTCAACTAATGGCTATAAAACTTTCTGCAGCTCATCTTAGCCAGACTTCTCAGGGAATGTCTATGAGTTCCCTTCTTCTCAGCTAAGACTGATCAAATGCAAGTCTGCCTAAACAACTCTTCTTAGAACACTGTGGTTTGACCCTTCTGTTAACTATTCAATGTATTATTTTCTTCTGCTCTGTGCTCTACCATATTCCTTGAGTATCTGAGATTCTCTATTCATCTTTCACCTAACTTATTTTGAGTTCTTATATCTGAACATACCTCAGATAGATAAAACTCCTCAGGGCTCTACTTTTTGAAATGGGAAAAAAAGGCTAAGTAATTCTGACGCTAATTTCTTTATCCTGATCTACTGGTCCTATTCCATGCCAATAGCACTAAGGATTAGCTGTGGTTGGTGGCTAGTGAAATCTGAATGACTTTGGATGTAGATCCCACTTCTCCTTCCTCGACATCTCACAGTCTGATCTTTCATAGATCTGCCCCCCTTGAGATGCTAGCCTTTGCTAATCTGGAAGAAAATGATGAAATCACTTCTACTTGAGATATAAGGAAATGAGCATAACCAAACACCTCTCAGAAGAGTTTACATCTTTAATAAAACCCAAGGGTGGGTGGTAGATCAATGGAATAGGCTAGGCACAGGAAATGCTGTAGTAAATGACACTAGTAATGTAGTGTTTGATAAACCCAAAGACCCCAGCTTCTGGGATAGGAACTCAGTATTTGACAAAAACTTCTGGGAAAACTGGAAGATAGTATGGCAGAAATTAGGCATAGACCAACATCTTACACCTTATACTAAAATAAGGTCAAAATGGACACATGATTTAGACATAAGAGGTGATACCATAGGTAAATTAGGAGAGAAAGGAATAGTCTACCTATCAGATCTTTAGAAAGGAAAACAGTTTATGACCAAACAAGATATAGAGTGTATTATAAAATGCAAAATTGATGATTTTTATTACATTAAATTAAAAAAATTTTGTACAAACAGAAGCAATGTATCCAAAATTAGAAGGGAGGCAGAAAGCTGGGCAACAATTTTTGTGGCCAGTACTTCTGATAAAGGCATCATATCTAAAATATATAGGGAACTAAATCAAATTTATAAGAATCCAAGTCATTCCCCAATTGAGAAATGGTCAAAGGATATGAACAAGCAGTTTTCTGATAAAGAAACCAAAGCTATCTATTCCCATATGAAAAAATGCTCTAAATCTCTAATGATTAGAGAGATGCAAATTAAAACAACTCTGAGGTACCACCTGACACCTATCAGATTGGTTAAAATGACAAAAAAGGAAAATAATAAATGTTGGAGAAGCTGTGGGAAAATTGGGACACTAATCCATTGTTGGTGGAGCTGTGAACTGATCCAACCATTCTGGAGAGCAATTTGGAATTATGCCCAAAGGGCGATAAACCTGTCCATACCCTTTGACCCAGCAATACCACTTTTGGGTCTTTTCCCCAAAGAGATAATGGAAAGGGGAAAGGAACCCACATGTACAAAAATATTTATAGCGGCTCTTTACGTGGTGGCAAAGAATTGGAAGTTGAGGGGGTGCCCATCAATTGGGGAATGGCTGGACAAGTTGTGGTATATGAATACAATGGAATACTATTGTGCTATAAGAAACGATGAGCAGGAGGAGTTCAGAGAAACCTGGAGGGTCTTGCGTGGGCTGATGATGAGTGAGATGAGCAGAACTAGAAGAACATTGTACACAGTATCATCAACATTGAGTGTTGATCTACTGTGATGGACTATATTCTTCTCACCAATGCAATGGTACAGAAGAGTTCCAGGGAACTCATGATAGAAGAAGATCTCCAAATCCAGAAAAAAAAACTGTGGAGTATAGATGCTGAATGAACCATACTATTTCTTTTGTTTTTGGAGCTGTTGTTTTTTCTATTTTGAGGTTTTTTGTCATTGCTCTGATTTTTCTCTTATAACATGACTAATGCAGAAATAGGATTAATGTTATTATGTATGTATATATATATATACATACATAATATATATAGAGATAGATAGATAGATATATATAACCTATATCAGATTACCTGCTGTCTAGGGGAGAGGGGAGGCAGGGGAGGGAGGGAGAAAAATATGAAATTGTAAAGCTTGTATAAACAAAAGTTGAGAACTATCTTTACATGTAATGGCAAAAATAAATAAATTAATTGATTAAAAAAAAACCAAGGGTGGGCTGCCATTGACTCCAAATCGGGGGAAAAAGTTGTAATAGTAGAATCACAGGATCTTTCCTAATATTTACCAAATCACCCATTTTCTCTAGGCAGCCTCTGACTACATTGATAGGTGAGGCTACAATGGAATTAAAGTGAGCAGATAGAGACAAAATCAGTGGAGAAATAAAAAGGACTTCTTCCTTGTAGGTCTTTTTATCTTGTCTCTGACTAAGGAGAGCTGTCATCTCCTTAACACAACAACCAAAGTTGCAACTAGGCTAGGGCAACAAATGCTTTGTCCTAGAGTACCAAATATAATGGGCTCTAATGAAACTTTCAGTCATAGAATCACAGTTTGAGAGTTAGAAAGGACCTTAGAAGCCATCTAGATCAACACTTTCATTTTACAGATAAAGATTCTAATGAAGGACCAGAGTTTATGTGACTTGCTCAGGGTTAGAGGACGGATTTGAATCCAGCCAGGTCCAAGTGCAGTGGATAGAGTACTGGAGCTGGAGTAAGGAAGACTCCCTTTCATGAGTTCAAATCTGGCCTGGGACACTTACTAACTGTGTGACCCTGGGCAAATCACTTAGCTCTGTTTGCCTCTGTTTCATCATCTATAAAGTAAGCTAGTAGGGGGCAGCTAGGTGGTGCAGTGGATAAAGCACCGACCCTGGATTCAGGAGGACCTGAGTTCAAATCCGAACTCAGACACTTGACATTTATAGCTGCGTGACCCTGGGAAAATCACTTAACCACCATTGCCCTGGAAAAATAATTTTTAAAAAAAATGAGCTAGAGAAGGAAATGGCAAACCACTTCAGTATTTTTGCCAAGAAAACCACAAATACGTTCAAGAAGAGACAGACATGACTGGAAAATTGAACAAAAACAACAAAAGCTCTTAATGGATTTTTGTTTTTTTTGTTTTTTTATTTTTAGTGAGGCAATTGGGGTTAAGTGACTTGCCCAGGATCACACAGCTAGTAACTGTTAAGTCTCTGAGGTTGGATTTGAACTCAGGTACTCCTGACTCCAGGGCCGGTGCTCTATCCACTGCACCACCTAGCTGCCCCATCTTAATGGTTTTAAATGTAGAATTCTGCCCATGATGTGACACCATCTTTAAAATAACAGTTTTATGAATAGTTAAGATTAACAGTTACAGATAATATAGCAGAGTGAATTCCTCCTCTGCCCTGTCCCTATTTGCTCCTTCAAGTGAAGGCCAGTTTCAAGTGGCTTGCCTTGGAGGGGGGATTGTGGTACTCGCCCCACTCACAAAAATGACTAAATATGCCCCTGACAACATCACCAATTTATATGGTTATACTAGGCTATCTGTGCATTGTAACTAAAAAAAAATCTGTTTTCCATTGCTTCAGGTATTGGCCCAGGTGCTATAGTTCTCTTCCTCCATAAAAGCCCTGATTGACCAATCAGATAGAATACGTGGGAGTTGACTGCAGTTGAGTCTTCAAGGAAAGCAGTGATTCCAAAAGCAGACGTGAGGATGAAGTGCATTCCAGGGATGCACAGCAACCAGTACAAAGGCCTGGGGCTGGGAGATGGATTGTCATGTGTTTGGAACAGCCAATATATCAGTGTGGCTAGATTGCAGAATGTGAGGAAGAGAGTAATAACATGTAAGAAGCTTGGAAAGATGGGAAGGGGCCAATGATGATACAATTCAATGGGTACAGAGGTGTTAAAGTTTGATCTTGGGGCAACAGGGAGACACTGGAGTTTGTTGAGTAGGAGCTTAGCATATTCAGGAACTTAGGAGATCCTGAACTTTCCGGAAATTAATTAGAGACCTATTGTGGATGTTAAATCCAAACCTGGGGCTCATGGAATCCTAGATTCCATTAGAGTAGCAAGGAGACTCAGAAATAATCTAGACCTAGCATCTTTAACCTTTTTTTCATGAAATGGATCCTTTTGGAAGCTAATTGAACCTTTGTAGGAAGAATGCTGACTGTTTACATTCATAATTGAAGGGAAATGTTAAGTTTCAGTGAGAAGTCAATGAAAATAAAGATGCAATTTCTTTCTACCCAAGCTCATGGCCCCCTGAAATCCATTTATAGATGTGGATCCTAGGTTAATAACTCCCTAATCTAATAAAAGGCTTTCAATTTATAAAGGAGAAAATTGAGGTCCATATTGGGGAAAGGCTTTGACTCAGATCCAGCCTTCTCTTTACTGTATCATGATACCCCAGTAAGGGAAACATATGATTGTTTTCATCCACTGACCTTTCAGTGTAAATTCACCAGGTCCCTTCCTGAGAAATCAAGTTTTTGTGGAAGGTGGAGGGTGGCAAGGCATTTTTTGTGTGGGGGTGCCTACTAAGGGGGAGGCAGTCATAGTGCAGAACCAGCAGGGAAAGGCCCAAAGGCAAAACTAGGGCACAGAGTCTAGAACCTTGTCCTAGAACACAAAAATTTAGAGAGTAAATAATTAGAGGACCATTTTGGGTCACATTTCCCTGAACTCCCTGGTAGCTTTGGCTCTTTTACCTAACTCACCCTGCTTCATTCCCCACCTCCCCTATCAGTGGGGAGTTCTTCAATAACAGAGAAATTTTATGGTGTTCCAGGATGAAGATGCTCTCCCACTACCTCAGGTATAAAAATTCCTTTTATAGCTCAGAAAGTCCCCTTTGCTCTGAAAGAATCTGTTACTGGTTTCCAGGTTTCTCCCTGGGAGTTTGCTTCTTCTTCTTCTTGATCAGCATAACATGTAACAGAACAGAGTAGACAAAAGTTTCAGAAGACTGAAAGTCAGAATGGAGAGAACCTTGGCAAAGATCTAACCCATTCCTATAAAGCCAAGGAAGCAGGAGACTCAGAGAGGGAAAAGGACCTTGGCCAAGGTTGAGCAAGAAATAATAGGATTTGAACCCAGATTTCAAGACAATGTAACACCAAAGCAAAATCCATTTCTATCAGTTGGACGAGGAGGGAGGCTGGTCCATCTTCCAATCCCTTCCTAAAGGGCACCTGTTAAAGTAGTGAGCAGCTGACATGGCCTTTAAACTTTGTGTTAAATTGCATTTCCCATGGATCTTTTATTATTATCATTATTTTTTTAGAAATGACAGTTCCCATCATAGAAAGTAATATCCAACAAGCAGTTACTTTGACATTTAAATGTTGAGCCAGGGGAAGACAAATACCCTTTGCCTGGAGTGTATCTCCAGCAGAATTAAGTAAAGTTAGATTTAACATATTGTGTGCTTTGCTGTCTCTCTCTGAAGGGGACTTTAAAGACAAGGTCGGACTGGAAATGCTGAATCAGTTTCAAAGAAAATGTTTTTACCCCAAAGAAGAGATAGAGTTATACATAAAAATCCACACACTTAAAGGCTACCATCAGACATTTTCTAAATAAAATGTTTGTTTCAGGCAACAGATTTTATACCAAGAGATAGTAAACATCCAATAAGGAAGCATTTCTGGATGCATGGAGTTGAAAGCTGGGTTACATTCCAGCTCCATCCTTTATTAACTGTATGACAATTGGGCAAACCATGGAACCTCTGAGACTTGTTTCTCTATCTATAAATTGACATGATAACTCCTAATATCTGACTCAAGGGTTATTGGTGAGGAAGGAACTTTGTTTAATTATGTTATTCTTTCTGGTGCTATTTCCTCCCTCAGACAATTCATGCCATGAAGGTATCCTTTGTTCCAATCATGGACTACCTTTTATTATTCTTATTTGTTTACACAGAACATCCCTTCCTTCACCCCACTCTAGTGTAGTCATGATGTAAGGGAAAGGATTCTGAATCCAGAACAAGGGAACCCAAGTATAAACCCCAATTCTGCTACTTCCTACCTATCTAACCTTAGGCAAGTCATTTTCACTTCTCTGGGACTTAATTTCCTTATTTATAAAATTAGGGGATTGGTATAGATAAATTATGTGATCCTTAAGAGTTCTAAATTAATGATGCTATGAACACAGCTCTCAGGATTCTGAGTTCAGAACTCTTCCTACTCCATCCAAACTACAGAAATGTGAATTATGTGAAACTTAGGGTCCCCTCACATGTAGGTCCCCAGAAATCGACCACAGATTCAAGGCACTTCATGAGTCAGCTTCCTTCTGAGAACTGAAGCTCAGAAGCCCATATCCAGTTGCATATTTTTTTATCAGGCCTTTGGGGCCCGAATGGAGCCTTAGAACAGACCTTATTTCTGTTGAAGATACCACCATTCTTCTAAGCACTCAGGTTTGCAACCTTGGAGTCATCTTTGTTTTTTGACTCTCACTCTCATTCTCTCTCTCACTCCCACACCCATCCCTTGCCAGGTCTTGTCAGTTTCTGCCTGCAAAACATCTCTCACCTACATCTGCTTCTCCCCACTCACATGACCACCACTTTAGTTCAGCCCTCCCCACCTCTTGCCCTGGCTGTTACAATAGCCTCCTAATTGAATTCTCAGCAACCAGCTTCTCTTGTCTCCACTCTATCCTCTACTCAGCTGTGCCAAATTGGTATTCCTAAAGCAGAGGTCTGAGAATATCACATTCCCTGCTCAAGATACTCCTGGATAAAAAATACACACTCCTTGGTTTGACATTTAAAGCCGTTTGCAATCTTGTGACACCATGGCTTTCTAGACTGATTCCACATCATTCCTCCTTGTGTACCCTTGACATTCCAGCCAAAGGAGCCTATGAGCTTCTATTGTGATATCTGGCCTCCCATCTCCATGCCTAGAAGGTCCTTTCTCCTCCTTGTCTCCAACTCTCAGAATCTTTAGTTACTTCAAGCCTCTTCAACTTCTGGCAAGAGACCTCTCCTCATTCCCCCACTTGTTAGTGTCCTCATGTCCTGAAAATACTTTGCAACTATTGGAAATATATTTGACTCTTGATTATCTAGATACCTGTTTGCTTCCAAGGGAATGGAAACACCCCCCACCCCCCAGGGCAGGAGTTTTTCCTGGCTTTGTTTTTGTTTTGTTCTGAATCCCCATCACCTAGCACAATACCAGGATTAGTGCTTGTTGAATTGAATTAAATTGATGAACACAAAAACCTGTGGGGGGTAAAAGGGACAGTGATATCTAGACCAGGTGATATTTAAGAAGTCCTAGCAGAATGACAATCCTTTGGGTTCAATTAGAGAAAGCTTCTTGGACAGTATCTTAATTGGGTGTTTCTTTTAGAAAAAGAGAGATTTTTACCAGATGCAGAAAGGAAACGTTCATTCTAGGCATGGAGAATAGTGTCTGCACAGGCAAGGAGAATGGGGTGGAGGGAGAAGTACAGTTTGCTGGAATATGGTTATGGTATGAAATAAGTCTGGACATGCTAGGTTGGAAGGCTTTAAATGCCAGAATCTCCAGTTTATACTAGACAAAAGGGAGCCACAGAAGGTTTTTGAAGAGAGGAGTGACCTGACAACTTGGACAACATGGTAGAGAATGGCTTGGGGGAGAAAAGGTTACCAAGAAAGGGCTTGCCTTCTATTCCACTCTCCAGTAAAGAATCTATGTAGTCTGGTGGGAGGAGTGCAAGGCTGCTAGCCAGGTGTGTTCCATTCTTCTTTCAACTCTGCTGGTCATTCTTGCCCATGGTCTCCTTTGAATTCATTTGGTGATTCATTATATCCTGTCTAAAAAGGTCCCTTCTGCAGCTGTCTTTAACCATTATGTAACTTATTTCTATGGAACGTTCCACATTATTTAACTTTCTAAGTCATATAACTTTCTTATCTTCCCCTCTTTAGGGCAGGGGCTTTGCCTTCTCCTCTCTCCATGGCCCCTCAATGTTACACATATTGGCATGTTCAATAAATATTTGTGTATTTTATTTACCCCTAAATTCTCTGGGTTTTAGTTCCCAGATTTGCAAAATGAGGGTTAAAAAGCTCTGCCTCTCAAGTTATATTGTGAGAGCCTGGAACAGAGGAAAGAAAGCGCACTGAATTAGGAGTCAAGGGGAATCATGGCATGGTAGACAAAAAAAAAAAACTGGTTCAGGAGTTAAAGGTCCTGAGTTCAAAACCTGCCTCTGACGCAGTAAGACCTATGTGCCCTTGGGCAAGCAAGTCACTTGATCTTTTTGGACCTCAGTTTCCTATCTGCAAAATGAGGGGTTGGACTCTAAGGCCTCTGAGGTCCTTTCCAGGAACTGGAACTGAGTCTCAGCCAATATGTTGTCTCTTCCACTGTGTGTCCTCCACTCGCCTTTATCCTCTGTGGTCCTCAATTTCCTCATCAGCAGAATAGAAGATTAGTTGAGATGGTCCCTACCTTCCATTCATCTTCTCTGTATATACCTTGTATTGTAGTTATTTTCATGTTTGTCTCTCTCCCATTAGAATGTAAGCCCCTTGAGGACAGGGACTGTTTGGTTTTTCTCTGTAGCCCCTCCTGTTTAGCACATGGTAAACACTTGATAAATGCTTGATAACTGACATAATGACTACTCTGAGGTCTCTCCTATTTCTAAATCCCACGATCCTATAGAAACAAGTAAGATAGAAAAAGACTGGGATCAGACCAGTTTTGTCACTGATATAGGGAACTTCTAGGTGAGGGCACTGGCTCTATCAAAGTAGATCTGGACTTTCTCTGACACTTAGGGTCTTGGAGCATCAAAATTTAAGTGACTTACCCAGGGTCACACAGTCATTTTTCCCCAGTGGTAGGAATTGAACCCAAGTCTTCCTGGAACCAAAGTCAACTTTCTATTCATCAAACCTTCACTGCACCTTCACTGATACATAGGGATTGGCAAACTTTTGTTCAAATATTTTCTCCTTTGCCTCCACTTGGGAAACAATGTGACTGAGCTCCCACTGTTGCTACAGTGTCCTATCCAACCTTTCCTTTATCTGAAACTCGGAGCTGGTAATTTTACCATTCAAAGGATGTCAGGCAGACCTCTTATTTTCTGCAGCAACTGCAATTCTCAGGCTCTGTCAAGTTACCTGTTCTCTCAGGCAGCCCTCTTCCCCCTGTTTATGTGTAAAGGACAAACGCTATTGCAGCCAAGCAGAAGTGTGCAGCTTTTGAGATAGAATGACCCTGACCTCAGAGAGAGGACAGCAGCAGTGGTGACTAAAACTGGGAAACAAAGTCAGGAACAACAGATTAACCCTCCAAAGGGGTCAAGGTCCACGTGTCCTAAACTGGCTGGTCTTTAAAGTCCCTTCCAGCTCTAAATCTATGAACCCTCTGGAGGTAACATGGTGTTCTGGAAAGAACCCTTGACTGGGAATCTGGAGAGTTAGGGCTTCTAGCCCTGTTGCTATCATTAATTAATCACCGGTAGCCTGAGCCAATTCGCCTCCTCTCTCTGCACCTCATTTTTCTCTTCTGTAAATTGAGGTGTTGGTCCCAGCCAACCCTTATCCTTCTGTGCTTCCCTCATTGGAGATACCTCTGAGATAGTAGGACCCAATTAAGAAAAGGAAACGAAATTACTCCATGCTTTGGTACTGAAAGAGGTGGTCAATTTAACAACTGGGCCACTGTCAGTGACTTGTGAAAGATCATGGAAGATAAGAGGGTGGCTATGAGTTTTAAGGAGGATAAATGTCCTGCTCTTCAAGAAAGAAGAGAGATTGGAGTCTGTTAGCTATAGGCCTGGGAGTTTTCCTTTGATTCCTGGGAAAATTCTAGAACAGATCACTAAAGAAATGATTGGTGAACACCCAGAAAGGGTTAGGTGAGAGGGTGGAGGCTTGGAGGCTTGTAGAATTTAGAGATGGATGGGATCTATAAAGATCTGCTGGGACTTACATTTGACAGATGGGGAAACAGAGTCCCAAAGATGATGAAGGTCCAGGATCATACTAGTAGGAATAAACTTGGTGGTTGAACCTGGGTCCTTTTGATCCATATCCAGAGGCTCTTTCTAAAACCTCGGGGCTCTATTTGTTCATTTCCAAAAGGATATTTGTGGGAAATAATGCCTTGGGTCTTGATGAAGGAAATGAGAAGCAGTAACCAAGAGGAAGAATACCAGCCCTTCAATTGTAGCCCTCACAGATCCATTCTGAGCCATGGTGAGTTAAGCAAAGGTAGGGAAGAGCGATTGGTGCATGGTATTGTGTTAACTGCTTCACACAGGTGTGACAGCAACCTGGTGTCTGAGCTTCCTGCCTTGCCTCTGTCTCTGATCCACCCTTCCCACACCACCAGGTCAGTCTTCCTAATGCACTGCTATAATCAGATCAAATTTCTCCATGGAAACTTTTAGAATAAGGGGTTCTCAATGGGCATCCTGATTGGTGAGACCCGGCTAAGACCTTGGGGGGCCCTAACCATGCTTACAACTCCCTCACCAGACTGCTCTACCTCCTCAGCAGCCTTGCCAAGATCAATATGACTTTGTCTGATAGGTAGCATAGTGGATAAAGCACTAGCCCTGAAGTTGGGAGGACCCAATTTCAAATCTCACCTCAGACACTTACTAGCTGTATGTTGCTGAGCAAGTCACTTAACCCCAATTGCCTTAAATATTCAGGGTCATCTCCAGTTGTCCTGATGTATATCTTACCACTGGACCCAGATGCCTCTGGAGGAGAGAGTGAGGTTGGTGACTTGGCACAGCCCTCCCTCACTTGAATCCAATTCAGTGCAAATAATGGCATCACCCCAATGTCATGGTCCTCTTCAGGAATGAAAGACAAACAACAACAAGGTGTTACCAATGACTGCATCAGGGGCTAGCCTCTCCTCACTCCTCTACAACTCCCATTTATGTTTTGTCTTCCTTTATTAAAATATATAGTACTGCAAAGCAGGGACCTTATTATTTTGTTGTATTTATCTCCCCAGAGATACCTGGTACATAGTAAGCACTTAATAAATGCTCTATATGTCATCTATCCATGAATAGATTTCCGAGAGCACATGAACTTGGATGGGGAAAATATTATATATTTATATTTGCTAACCTATAACTGAAATTTAGCACATCCTACAATTATTTATAATCATTACTCTGAGGGGGAACCTAGGTGGCACAGTGGATAAAGCACCAGCCCTGGATTCAAGATGGACCTGAGTTCAAATGTGGCCTCAGACACTTGACACTTATTAGCTGTGTGACTCTGGGCAAGTCACTTAACCCTCATTGCCCTGCAAAAAAAAAAAAAAAAGTTAATTACTCCTGGTTTAGAGGCTTTCCCTCACTTAGTAGATAAAGTTCAAATTTTTTGGTCTGCTATTCAAGGTTCTTCCTAATCCCTCTCAAACTAACCTTTTCACAATCGCCCCCAACCCAAACCCTGTGCTAAAGTCATACTAGTGTTTTCATAGTATTTTGCACATGGTAGACTCATTCCTATCTTTGAGCTTTTGTTATGCTGTTTTCCCATGTCCTCCCCTTTCTCTTCTACTTCCTTCTTTTCCAATCTCCTGCTATCTTTTCTTTTCTTTATTTATTTTGGGTGAGGCAATTGGGGTTAAGTGACTTGCCTAGGTTCACACAGCTAGTGTCAAGTGTCTGATGACAGATTTAAACTTATGTCCACCTGACTCCAGGGCCCGTGCTTTATCCACTGCACCACCTAGCTGCCCTCCCCTCCCCCTATCTTTTAAAGGCTAGATGGTGTCACCCTCCTTCAGGAACAGGATAATCCATACTTAAAGACCACACAGGTTATCCCTCTCCCCCAAATGAAGGTCAATTCAATTAAATTAACATTTATTGATACCCACTGTGCAAGGGTATTGTGCTGGGTAGTAGGGCATATAGAAAATTTAGGTAAAACACAGCTCTTACCCTCAACAAGTTTACAGTCTAGCAGCAACACAAATATGTGTAGCAGCTACACAGTCTATGGCAGCTGCACAAATAACTACAATGCAAAATAAACTCTAAGTGTGCAACAGGAGCAAACCCAGTACCATGGGATATAGGTTGGGGGGGGGGAAGGAACACTGACACTGACAGGGTGTAGTAGAAGGAGAAATCTGGGATGGCTTCATGGAGGTGGAGGTGTTTGAGTTGAATTTTCTTAGCTCCTTCAGTGTTCAACATATATAAACTGAACACAAAGTAGGAGCCTAATAAAGCCTTGTCCTGACCTGAACCTTTCCTTGGAACAGGAATACCTGTAGTACAAATGCTGAATGGATTCCCCCAGAACTTAGCAAAGTGATTGGCACATAGTAAATTATTAAGAAAAATTTGTTGACTTAAGGAGTCTAAGCTGAGGAACTTGGAGTAGCAGTCTGATGCCTTCTAGCACCTAAACTTCAGTAATCACTGTTTCAGTCCTTTAACCTGTCAGATTCTCCCCAGGTGGAGGGTCAAATTAATCCACTCCCCTGCATGGAAACACCCTGGTGGTCCTAAAATCTCTAACCAAGACGAGGGAGAAGGGGGCTAGACGATTGCTTCCTTCCCCAGAGTTAGAAAAAATTCATTTTCTCTTCACTAATCCATCTCCTCTATCCTTGGGTACCATCCAAGAGGAATTGCAGATCGTGGTAAATTTGTTATGTCCCCATGAATCAGGAGTGTGAAGTCTCAATTACTATCTGCTGGAACTGGAGATAAGGAGAATAAATGATTACAGAAAGGCTCTTGGCTGACGGGAAAATAAGCCTCACTGTCACCTGGGAAGGGAGGCTGTGCTCCCTGCATTTACCACCCAACCTCGTCCCCAGCCTTGGACTCCTGCATGACCTGTATGAACTCCTTAAGCCCCCATGGGGGCCTAGCCCTGGGCTTCACTACACTTTGCTGGATACAGGTCAGGTTCTGTCCTTTCAGAACTTTCTGATGGGGGAGGGGAGATGTTTGTTCAAGAGGGAAAGGGACTGCAGACTCCACCCCTCTGAGGGCAAGTCAGGGCTCCCCACTATAGAGTGAGGAGTTTGGACTATGTGACAACTGTGGTCCCTTCTCAGATGGTAATTTCTGATCCTATGTATGACCTTCCGAGAAGCTTAGGGATCTAGAAGGAGGAAAAAAATTTAGGGTGTGGGGGAGACTTAGAGGGAAATAAGAAAAGGGATTTCAGACCCCCAATAGAATACAGGCTACTTGAAGGAAGAAACCGTCTCTCTCTCTCTCTCTCTCTCTCTCTCTCTCTCTCTCTCTCTCTCTCTCTCTCTCTCTCTCTCTCTCTTCCTCCAGTACCTTACTTGTAATAAACACATATAAATGTTCATTGAAACAAATACCAATACAGGTAAGACAATAATAATTAAGGAGAATTCCAACATATATTTGTTATACCAAATGCTCAAAAATCTCTAAACTATGAAGAATGAAAAAATATTCAAAATACAAAGCCCCCATAGAAGAATTTCTCCCCTTCTCCCACATAATCCCCTTGGTCCTGTTCGCTCCTAGATTGTCCCAAAGATGCTGACTGAGTCTCTAGCAGTTAAGCTTACATCCAAATACTCTTGTTTAATTACCAAAAAAGGGCAGTCATTTTATCCACTTAACGGAATACTTGGCAGAACATTCAAGGTAAAAGTATATCGGGGGAGACACTTGTCCTCAGTACATTTCTATCAGAATGTTTTCAAAATTAATGAGAACAAAATAACAGTGATAATACTAGTAACAGCTCATGTTTATAGTGCTTAATGTTTTACAAAGTGCTTTCCTCACAAACAATAAACTGGTGAGGCAGGTACAATTATTACAATAACCACAAGAAAAATTCAGATTTATATTGTTCTGTATAGCTTACAATAATGCTGTGGGTCAGGTAGGGCATGTGGTTCATAGTCTCTTTTACAAAGAAGGAAACTGAGCCTCAAAAAGGCTTGCTTAAGATCATAGAGCCACAGATTCTTATAGCTGAAAGCAACCTTAGATACCAGGTTTGCCTTTGGAATTGCGAAGTCTGAATTTTGATCCTGACACTCCCTCAGTGTGACTACCCATGAGCAAGCTGGCAAGTTCACACAGCTTGTTGGTATGTAGCTTTTTGCATGTTGTCCCCCTGACAAGAATGTGAGCTCCTTGAGAGTAAGGACTATTTTTTTTTGTCTTTCTTTGTATCCCCAGAAGTTAGTACAGTATTTGGCACCTAGTAGTTGCTTAATAAAATGCTGGTTGAGTGACTTCCCCATTTGTCAAATGTGAGTGGTAGCATCCATAGTAATACCTTTTCAAGGCTGTTTTGAAATTCAAAGGAGACCAGATAGTTAGGTGGCACAGTGAATAAAACATAGCAGCCTGGTATTCAGGAGGACCTGAGTTCAAATCCAGCTTCAGACACTTGACACTTAATAGCTATGTGACCCTGGGCAAGTCACTTTACCCTCATTGCCCTGGAAAAAAATCAAATAAGACACTGTATGTAAAAAGCTTTGCAAACTTTAAAGCACTAAGTAAGGTCAGCAATTATTGCTGCTGTTTTTATTATTTTCTAGTCTAACTTCTTATTTTTAAAAAAATAGGAAACTGAGGTAGAGGGGGGGAATGATTTGCTTAAGGTCACATAAGAAGTAAATCCTGGACTGGGTATTGAAATCTAGGTTTTCTGAGTCTCAGGCTACCAGGGGGTAGAATCATGTATAATGGTTGGAATCTACTTAATGCTTTGCAGTAGAAGGAAAGGACTGTGTCATTCAGCTGTTAGGAGGCACAGCAGATAGAGCACTGGAGTAGAAGACCTGCTTAGATACTGGGCAAGTCATAACCTCTTTCAAATTCAGTTTCCCCATCTGTAAAATGGAGATAATAATAGCACCCACTTCTCAGATCTGTTGTAAGGATAAAATGTGATAATATATGTAAATAAAGTGTTCTGTATTTCCATAAAGTGAACTTTAAAACACTATATAAATGCTAGCTATTAATAGTAATAGTAATAATCCATCTCCACTCAGCATCCAGAGCAGAAGAAGCATGAAGTATGTTTGTAAAGTGAAATAGCATGCCTGGCAAGAAGGAAACTGAACTTCTAGTCCAGGTCTTGCCTCTCCGTTACTTATAGCTTTAGCAAGTCAATTCTCAAGGACCCATATGACAAAAATATTGATAGCAGCTCCTTTTGTGGTGGCAAAGAATTAGAAATTGAGGAGATGCCTCAGACACTAGCTGTGTGACCTTGGGCAAATCACTTAACTCTGTCTGCCTCAGTTTTCTCATCTGTAAAATGAGGTAAAGAAGGAAAGGACAAACTGCTCCAGTATCTTTGCCATGACCCAAATGGGGTCATGAAGAATCATTCATGACTAAAACAATGGAGCAACAACAACAACAACCATCAATTGGGTTGTGGTATGTAATTGGGATAGAGCCCTATTATGCCATAAGAAATGGCAAGCAGGATGGTTTCAGAAAAACCTGGGAAGACCTTTATGAACTGATGCAAAGTGAAGTGAGCAAAACCAGAACATTGTATAGAGTAACAGCAATATTGTAATGATGACCAACTGTGAATGACTTAGCTAGTCTGTTCAGTAAAATGATCCAAGACAATTCCAAAAGACCTGTGATGAAAAATGCTTTCCACCTCCAGAGAGAAAACTGATAAACCCTGTGTACAAATTGAAGCACTTTCTTTATGTTTCTTGCTTTTTATTGTTTTGGGTTTTGCTTTCTTTGCAACATGGCTAATAGGAAAATATGTTTTGCATGATTTCACATGTATAATTGATATTGTTTACCTTCTCAATAGTTGGGGGAGGGGCTAGAGGGAGGGAGAAAATTTGGGACTCAATTTTTCAAAATTATGTTAAATAAATAAGTAAATTAATTTTTAAAAAGCAAGTCACTTCTCTGGATCTCAGTTTTCCCATCTGTATATTAAATGGCTTGTACTACATGAACTCTAAGCTCCCATCTGCTTTGAATTTCTGAATCTCAGGCAGTGATTCTGGTACATGAAATGATGCTAACAATTTCTGCCCATCAAATTTTTTGTTCACAAAGTCACTCATCCAGTCACTCAGGATGATGTCCAGTCTCTGGCTCTAAAAAGGATCAAAGTGGGTTGGAGATGTATGTAGGAAGGCAGAAGATTCTGTTTGGCCTGGCCATACCAATTACCTTCCTAATACTAATTTTCCAAGACTTCATTCATTCAGGGTCATGTGTTAACAAAGAATTGAATGATAAAAATTAATCTCAAATTATTTCCTACATTATTTGTATTATGTCATTTAGTCAAGTCCAACCCTTTGAGGAGCCACATGGGATTTTCTTGGCAAAGATGCTTGTGTGCTTTGTCATTTATGTCTTTGGTGAATTAAGGCAAACAGAGGTTAGGTGACTTGCCTAGGGTCATAGCTAGTGAGTGTCTGAGGCTGGATTTGAACTCAGGTCTTCTTGACTCTAGTCCCAGCCCTCTATGCATTGAGTCACAAAGCTGCTTCTTTTCCTATATTAAACCCATATTTTTGAGGACAGATCTTCAAATGCCCTCTCTGGGAGTCTCTAATACACATCTTTACTAAGCACTGAGGGGGATGACATAAAAGGAGAAACCATAACTCATGCCCTCAGGGAGGAAAAAGACTAAGACCCACAAGATGGCAATAAGATCAAGTATCATTGAAGGCTGGCTTATATAGCATGATCAACAAGCACTAACAAAGTAAGGAGTAGGGCCAGAGTGGTCAAGGAAGGCTTCCCAGAGGAGGAAGGGTTGGAGTAGGGCCTTGAAGAATGGGTAAGATTTGGAAGAGAAGAAAGGCCCAAGTCAACAGTGAGCCCTCTCTACAATCATAAGTCTTAAACCACATTTGTCAAGCCCTCAAACCACCACTTAACCACAGGTCACAGCCACACGGGCTACATCCTCTGCACAGCTCTGTGCCAACTGATTATTCCCTTCCCTCAGAGGTTTGGCAACAGATTATGGAAAGGCACCACCTTAGCATACCAGGTTTACTCCCAGACCAGGAGATACTGGTATGTTGGGTAAGCTCAGGACCACCAAGAGTCCCCTTCCGTTGGTCCACCCCACCAGACCCACACTGGACCACATGGCACCAACACAAGTCCTGGGTTTATCTTTTAAACGAACATTCAGCTTATTATATCCCCAGTCAAAATCTGAGGACAGTGCAGGAAAAATACTGGATTTGGAGTAAGAGACTCTGGGTTTGAATTGAGCTCTGGAGCTGACAGCTTATGTGGCCTAGGCAAATCCTTTCCTTTCTCAGTCATCACCTCCAAAAAGCAGAGTCAGGTTAGGTTCAGAATCCCATATCTGTGACCTTGAAGGTCTTCCCTTCTTAAGATGAAAATCTGTCAATAAATAAGCATTTATTAAGTGCCTACTGTGTGCCACATTGTGCTAAGCTAATCATTGAGGATATAAAGAAAGGCAAAAATGCTTTACCTTCCCTCAAGAAATTAATATTCTAATGTGGGGGAGACAACATGAAACAAGATATAGTACATGCAAGATAGAGTTTAAAAGGGTTGGAAGTAATCTCAGAGGGAAAGTTTTAGAGGGAATGGGAATCATCTCTGTAACAATCCAGGCATGAGTTGATGAAGTTGCAACAAGGTGGTGGTTGTGTGAAGAGAGAAAGGAGCTTGAAGAAGAGATGTTGGAAAGGGAAAATGACAAAGACTTGGCAGCAGATTGAGTATTTGGGGTGAGTTCAAGATCGGAGTTGAAGATGACAGGGAGGTTGTGAGTCTGGGTGAGGGGGAGGATAGTCTGCTCTTGATCAAATGATAGAATATTTGGAAAGCAGTTAGCACAGTGCCTGTTACATGTTTTTCAGTCGTTCAGTCCTATCTGACTCTACATGTCCCGAGGGACTTTTGTCCATGGGTATTTCTTGGCAAAAATACTGGAGTGGGGGGCAGCTAGCTGGCACAGTGGATAGAGCACTGGCCCTGAATTCAGGAGGACTTGAGTTCAAGTCTGACCTCAGACACTTGACACTTACTGGCTGTGTGACCCTGGGCAAGTCACTTAACCCCAATTCCCTCACCAAAAAAAAAAAATACTGGAGTGGTTTGCCATTTCCCTCTCCAGTGTGTCCTCATCTTGCAGAGGAGGAAACAGGCACACAGGGTTAAGTGACTTGTCCATGGGTCAAATAGGCAGTAAGTGTCTGAGGCCAAATTTGAACTCAGATCTTCCTGGTCTAGTGCTCTAGCCACTTTACCACCTAGCTGCCCCAACTGGTGTATGATAAGTGCTTAATAAATGCTTATTTGTCCCTTAACAATTATTTAAAACATCATAAGAGAGGTGAATTGGGGAGGGAGGGGAAAATGAGTTGTGTTTCAGGTATGTTGAGTTTGAGATGTCTATGGAAGATCCAGTTCAAGCTGTTCAGGGGACTTTTCACAGTGCTTCTCAGAAAGACATGGTATCTACAACCTGCTGAGGGATAGAAGAGTTTTGTCTTCTGAGCTCACCCCAAACTTGATAATCCAGACATTTTCTCCAATCCAAAACCTAGGGCTCAAATAGATAAGCCTGTAGGCAGAGCCATATAGATCTGCCACCAACTACGCTTGTAAATTACTATCTCTCCTGGAGAGAGAACATGTTTGGCACTCAATTGTCTAAGTGAGTGAGTGAGTGAGTTTATCCTTCTGCCAAAGTAAGTTGTGTAGGGGAAGATGTGGGGTGAACAGAGAAAGCCGAGATTCAGAGGCTAAAATAACCTCCCCAAGGTCAAGTCCTCTGTTAGTCTTCATTGATTGATGGCACATCCTAGTATTAGAGTATAGAGGGGTAGAGAATTCTTTATGATAGGTAGGGGAAGGTAGCAGCCAATGTTCATTTTTGCTGTGGGGTTTTCTCCCTATTGGGATGTAGAGTTCTTCTTCTGGAGAAATGTGTAGATACCTATAGAAATCATCTGGGTACCAGTTACAACATTAACAGTAATATACTGTGTGGCAGGTATCCAGTAATCTCTCTGGTGCTCATGATCTATCTCGAAAACTTAAGTTTCCTAACAGTATGATTTGTGGGTGCTTAGGGGTGCCAAACAGGGGAATTATGGGATCTCCATTTTTGGTGGTCTTTAAATGGGATAGGATTGCTGTCAGGATGCTGTTTAAATGTGGCACTGTCCCAGAAAAGGGGTATGGATGGGGTGACCTTTAGACATGTGATTTCATATTTGGTATCATTTACATTTTGTGAATGAACTTTCTTATCCATAATCTGAGGATAATGACCCATGCTCTGCTTTCACTGTGGGGTAATCGTGAGAATCAGAGAAAGGCATGAAGCACTGTGGGAAGGTCAATAAATTTGAAGTCAGAGAACCTGAGTTTGAATTCCAGTTCACCTTTTTTCCTGCCTTTTTTGACCTACACAAGCCTCAGTTTCCACATCTGCAAAATAAAGAGGTTTCCTCAGATGGGGGATAAGGTCCTTTTCAGTTCTAAATCTTATGAGATATTACTGTGTATACTTTTCCAAATATACTTCACCCCTGTGAAGGAGACAGGGTAGACATTTCTATTCACCATTTTCCACTTGGCAAAGGCACAGTCATGGGCATGAAACAATTCATCTAGGGTCATATAGTGAGTCAGCAGCAGACTCAATGACTTAAACCAGCCTTGCTGTGTCCCACCCGGTCCAGCATTTTTCCCTGAGACCTTATTGCTCAGAATTAAGAGAAAATGAATGGGGAAGTATTCTGAAGAGTTAGCAAGACTAGCTGTGCATGCACTCAAAAAGAAATATTAATATTGCCAACAAGGGAATAGCTCTGACAAGAGAGCTAGGGCAGCCTACGAATGGCAGGTGGTCGGTAACTTCCCCATCAGCTGCTGGAGAGGGGGAAGTGCTTGCCCTGATGAGGAAGGATCACTATGGAAAACGACTCTGAAGAAATATCACCATGGCAAATGTATTACGTTTGTCAAATGTCACCATGGATAAGGCTATAGATGCCTGCCCTCTCACAGAGGGAGAAGCATTCTTTTGCATCTGACGCAGTTGGTGCTTAGAGGGTGATTGAAGATAGTAATTATCTAGGAATCATAGATATTTCTTAAACATCCTTGCACTGGATTAGCTAAGTACCTGATGCCCCCATGCCAAACCTACCTCCTGTAAACTAGAATCACAGAATGTTGGGGCTGGCAGGAGTTGCTAGAATTTGTCTTGCTGTGTTCGCCATTTCAGCCTAACCAGCCTTCCAAGTGTTCCCCCAATGAGATGCTCCCACTCCCACCTCCACACCTTTGCATTGGGGGACCTCTGTATCTAGAGTGTACTCCCTTCCAGATGTCACTTTGTGTGATACTCAGCTTCCTTCAAAGTACGATTCAGGTGCCATCCCTCCACACACACAGAGGCCCCCCCCCCAGAAAGTTTTTTATAAACTCTCCAAGTTGTTAGTAGTCTCTCCCTCTTAAAAGTATTTGCATTACTTTGTATATTCTATGTATCTGTCTCTGTCTTTCTATCAATCTGTCTATCAGTCTGTCTTTCTGTCAGTCTGTCTGTCTGCTGCCTGCCTGCCTATTTCATTCTTCTCACCCGCAGTAGGATACAAAAGCCTGGTGAGCAAGGAGTATACCATTTTTGTCTTGCAAATAGGAGGAGCTTAATAAATATTTGTGAAATAATTGAGCCTTATTTCCCCTTCCCTCATTTTACAGAAGAGGAAAATAAGGTTCAGGGAGGTAAAGTAAATTAAGCAGGGTCACACAATAGACGTATATGAGAGGATCTCAGAAACTGCCCAGAAATCAAAAGTTTTGTCCTGAGGTAAAAAAAAAAAGTCTCTAAGTCTCCCAGGAGCATTTGTTCCAAATTAATATAAGGGCACCAAGCATGAGAACTGTTAGGTTAGAGAAGAAATCTCACTGCTGACAATTTCATACTCTGTCAGCTGAACTCTTTTTATGGAACAACACAAAAACAACAACAGATTGATGTCAGAAACAAGATGTAAGATGCAATTGTTCCATGATGTGACACAATTCCATGACACATAAAGACATTTATAACCTAACTTTGGTTAGGATGCTGGAGTATTAAATGAAGAAACCAGCCTTGTAGATTTTCATGGAAATTAACAAAGGAGATGTTTGGGTCTCTTACACTGGAAGAATTCCCATTTGTGACTTCATGAGATTGATCCCTTGGTTAAAACTCTGCAATGGCTATATGTTGGTTTGAGATTGTCTATAACTTTCAGCCTGGAATTCAAGGCCATATGCAATGTAGTCCCAATCTACATACCAATTCATTCATTCATTTATTCAGTCTACAAATGCATATTGAGCATTTACTATGTAGAAGTAGCTGGATGGTATGGTGCATAGAGTACTAAGTCTAGTCAGGAAGACCTGAGTTCAAATCTAGCCTTAGACACTTCATCACTGTGTGACCTTAGGCAAGTAATTGAACCTCTATTTATCACAGTTTCATCAACTGCAAAATGGGTATCATAACAGCACATATGTACTAGGTTGGTTGGGAGGATCAATTGAGGTAGTATTTGTAAAGTTCCTAGCACATTTATTACTGTTGTTGTTCAGTTGTGTCTGACTCTTTATGACCCAATTTTAGGGTTTTCCCAACAAAAATACTGGAGTGGTTTGCCATTTCCTTCTCCAGCTCATTTTACAGATGAAGAAATCATGGCAAACAGGGTCAAGTTACTTGCCCAGGGTAACACAGCTAGTAAAGTATCTGAGGCTGGATTTGAATTCTGGAGGATGAGTCTTCCTGACTCCAAACCCAGAGATCAGCTGAACCAAGTAGCCCATTCTTAGCATATAGTAAGCACTTAATAAATACTTATTATGTACAAATCCATGCTACATACAAAATTTTACACAAGATACTATGGGAGCAATGGCCAATCTTTTAATGAGAGCTTTCTACTCCAGACACAGTGCCTCCCTTAATACCCCTCACCCATGTCAGGCTTATTTTCCTAACCATACCTTTGTGCATACTGGTTTTTCTGCTCAGAATAGCCTCCCTTCTGCTCTCTAATCCAAATCTTTTCCATGTCTCAAAGTCCAGCCCAGGTCAATAGGGTACAGTGAAAAGAGGAAGCTTTGGAGTCAGAGGTACCAGGTTCAGATCTTGCCTCTGTGGCTGACTAAGTGTGTGACTTTGAACAAGTTATAACCTTTGTTGGCCTCAGTTTCCCCAACTGTAAAATGAGAGGGTTGGACTGGCTGACCTTGAAGGTCCTTGACAGTTCTAAACATAAGATCCTGAAATCCTGCCATTTCCAAGATGATTTTCTTAACCACAGAAGCCAAGGAGTTCCTCTTCCTCCTCCAGATGTGTCTGGCCTTTACCCAGTGTTCTTCATATTAATGATTATGTGTGTGTGTATATATGTGTGTGTGTACATTTACATGCATTTATATACACACAACCCCCCCATACACACACAAACAGTAAATACAAATGAGCAAGTGAAACTGACACTTAAAGTTGAGAACAGTGCTTGATCAAATACACATGAAAAATCTCTGCAGAGGCAGGGAATGATTTTCAGCATATATTAAAAAGGGATTTTTTTTTTAAAATCATGAACAGTAGGGGGAAATAGTTTGCAAATACAAATCCACATGCCTCCTTTAAGTGGAACAGTGGATAGAGCACTGGGCCTGGAGTCAAGAATATCTCAATTCAAATTTGGCTTCCATCACAAGTTGTGTGACCTTGGGCAAATCACTTAACCCCAAATGCTTCAGTTTTCACATTTGTAAAATAAGGGTAATAATAGCATCTAACTCCTAAGGATAAAATGAAATAACATTTATGAAGCACTTTGCAAACCTTAAAGTGCTATATAAATGCCAGCAAATCCATTAAGCTGAGAGGTCCTTGAGAGCAGAGACTTTCCCCCTTTTTTGCATCCCAGGCAATTAGAGCAGTGGTTCATGCCTAGCAAGCACTTAATAAATGCTATTTTACTTGACTTATTCTTATTACCTATAAAAATCCTTATAAAAATTGTATCTATTTTATCCTTTGATGAAAACAAGAAAAGGGAACAGACCATTTTTCACATTTTCTATGACTGACTACATCTTCATAATACAATTGGCTGAGAGGAATTGAGAGAAGAGAAAATCCTGCTGTCTTTATTGTTTGGTGTTGTTTTTCAAGCATAAAAAAGTTTGATTTGGTAAAGAAAATCACAGCCTTAAAGGATCTTCTCCAACAGGGTGAATTTCATATATACATACATATGTGAGAATATACTCCCATATATTTTCATATGAGATAACTGTTTAACAATCTTTTGGCTATTGACACATATAAAGATCTATAAAGAAAGGAGATATGTTCTAATTAAAGGTGTATGCCACAGTGTGAAAAGGATTTCCTGCCAAGTCCAAATGGAAGAAGGATTCTCTATAGATAATTCTTAAAAAACTAAGTTCAAGACCTATGTTAAGTACTGGAGATACAAAACCAACAAAATACTTCCTACCATCAAGAAACTTACATTCTAGAAAATAAAGGATATCCATGGTATTCTTCACCCTCTATATAAAATAGTTGAACCATGACTATGGGAGGATGCCAACTGCCCAGATTATGGCAACAAAATGAAGGAGACACACAGATGGACTGATGATGGATGGATAGATAGATGGATGGATAGATAGATGATGGATGGATAGATATAGGATGGATGGATAGATTTTTGGATAGATAGATATCTGGATAACATATCTAGATAGATGTCTCTATCAACTATAGGGCAATACTCCAAATGCCACCCATATTATATTTCTCCTCTTATTCAATTTGGCACCCAGTTCATTATTCAAAGTCAATGTCTGTCTGAATAAATACAAATAGAGAAGTCTTCCTATCTATTTACATCTATCTATCTAGTGGTGAGTATGACTTGGATGAAGATCCAACAAAGGAGACTGAGAAGGAGCAATCAGATAGGCAAGAGAAGCAGGCAAGAGCCATGTTACAAAAACCTAGATTAAAGAGAGAATCAAGAGGGTTGATAGTGTTGAAAGCTAAGGAGAGGGTACGAATGATAAAACTTGAAGAAAGACCATTAGAGTTTGCAATTTTGAAAATAATTGTTAAATTTGGAGAGGATGATTGTGGTTGAATGATGAGGTCAGAAACCAGACTTGAGAGAGTTAAGAAGAGAATGGGAAGAGAGGAAATGGAGGCATCTATTGTAGATGGTTTTCTCTTGTATTAACCACAAAAGGAAGTAGCGATGGTCCAACAGCTATTGGGTATAGATGGATGGATCAAGTGAGGGTTTTTTGAGGATGGAAGAGACAAAGGCATGTTTGTAGGTAGTAGGGAGGCATCCAGAAGACAAGGAAAGATTGAAGATGAGTGAAAGAGGGGAGATGATAGAAAGGACTATCTTTTAGAAGAGACAGGAATGGGATAATGTGCATGTAGATGGATTTGCCCTGGCAAGGTGTGATGAACAAACAACCCCAAGAGACAGGGTTTCTGAGTAATTAATCAATTTATTAATTAGTCTAGCTGACAATCAATCAATTGATGGCCAGTGGTTTCTCTTAGTAACCAAAAATGGTGACACTGAATACCATAAATACTTTTATAAAAGGAAATGCGCCTGACAAGTTAAAAATCAACCTTGATTGGTGGGCATTTAATGAGGAATTGAGCTATAAGTTTTCAGCTCCTCCTGCCAAGAACATGGCTTGATAGTGAGACTCAGATGCCTCCAGCAATCTGGACAGGGGACTCCATCCTTATCTAAACCACTCTGGTTGATTTTCTCCTTCATGAGCTGGGACACCCTAAACTCTAATGGAGTGGTACAAGGACAGGGGCTCTTTTCTAGGAGTAAGAACTGGCCTAGACTGGATTCTGTTTGTACTCTAAACAGAAGGAAGATATCCTGATTGGGTGGGATCCCACCCAAGACTGAAGAGAGCTAGGACAATCCCAACAATCAGTCATGTCCTTCAGAGACTGACTTTTTACAAGGGGTAGACCTCAAGTGAAGAAATACAGGAGAAAATCCTGGAGCCCAAATTAACAATTGGTAATTAATATAATAGCAAAATGATAATTTTACTCAAAGAGGAGGGCCAACTCATTATTTGTGATGTAAAGGGCTAAAATTCTAGCTATACTGTCTAAAATATCTAATGAGTGGTCGCTAATAAATTATAAGCTTTAGAAAGAGTTAGACTTTTAAGCATTTATTAAGGAGAATAAGAATTTTGTAAAGAGAGAGAGAAAGGCCTAGATTCCTCTATCTATTAAAGGGAGAGAGCATTCCTAGCTCCACTCTCCGCCAGAGTCCACAGGAAAGAGAGAGAGTCAGAGCGCCAGGCTCCCCCTTCTTCCTCCCACAAGCAAACATCACTTCCTGATGCCAAAGAAAAGACGCATGGTCTTGCCCTCAGAGACCTTCACCTCATGGAGGAGCTTTTCTACAGCAAGTCTCCAGCAGGTGGAGTCATTCCAATCATTACAGTGACAAGAGAAGATAGGGGCAAAAGATACCTGGGAGATGTGAGAGGAGGAAGAGAAGAAAATAAGCTCTCAGTTAATGGCTTCAATTTTGTAAATATAAGGCAAAGTTCTTAGTTGAGGGGCCTGGGGTGGGGGAGAAGAGCTATGGTAGGTTCAGGGAGGGATGAAAACATTTAGAAAACTGTCCGTGATGAGTGGGATAGTAAGTCATTTAGGGAGGTATAAAAGGATTGCCTTGCAGGTGTGAGAGCCCAGTTGAGATTATGTAACATTAATTTGCAGAGGATGCACTCAGCACAATTTCATGATTTTCTCTATTTTTTTCAGTAGTAAATAAATAGGAGCAAAAGTATCTTGGATGGTGGTAGTAATCCAGGGCTGTGGTTTTGCTGGGAAAGATTTGGATATAGGATAGAGGGCAAGGGATCCAAAAGAACAGTGTAGAGTTGAACTAGTGCACCAAGAAGTCAAGATGGAGAAGAGAGGAGAGAGTAGCCAGGATAGGAGTGATAGCCTTGGAAAGAACTTACTTGGGTTGGGGCTGCAAGGCAGAAGCACAAGTAGAATCACAACAGATTGTAATCAGATAAGAGAATGTCAGGATTCATGAACATGGAGGTGGTGCTTTTGTAGGTGATAAGAAGAGCAAAGATATGACCATCTCTGTACATAACTGAGGTAGGGTGAATGTAGAAGTCATCTGAAATTAGTAAGTGCAGAAATTCATCACCACACCTTATTTCTGCTTTCAAACATTTCTCCTACATGTGCCCTTCTCTCTCCCTATTCACATAGCCATAACCCTGGTTCAGGCCCTCACCTGGACTATAGAACACATAAATACATAGCGTGTATACTATTGTGAAAATATTTTTGATGACTAGGGCTAATTTGGGGGCTAAAGCTGACTGGGGTACTAATCTGGGACTTATGACTAACTGGCTATCTGACTGCGTTTAATTTAATATGGGCCGTTTATAAAGTTCCACCACACTGCTCCCAAATTGATAAGCTAAAGATTAAGAAGCCTCTTAACTAAATAATCAAAGCAGAGTTTATTTATGAGATACTATTGAAAATTAAGAATAAAGGGAAATAAAATGTACAACCTGACTGCGTTGCGGCACTTCTCTTTCCACTGCATCTCTTTGGAACTTCTTTAATACAATAAGGGCCTTAGCCACTGCTTGCCTTAGGGCACTCAGGTACTTTATTCTAACTCTGAACCCCTTTCACTTTGTAAATCCCCCTGCTTCTAACTTTCCTCTCCTTACTGCCACTGCTGAACCCCTGTGTTTCTCTCTCACTGATCTTCTGTCTGTCTGCTCCGTCAGTCTGCCCTTCGGCCTTTGCCGCTCCTCTAATCTTGTCCACCTCTCTTAATCTTGTCCGCAGGCCTTTCCTCCTTGCTCCTAGTCCTGCGTTACTGTTCGTCTGGTCCCCCCTCTAATCTTCTGCCTCCAGTCTTCTTCTCCCTCCGTCTCCTTGACCGATCCCTCTTCTTAGCCTCTCTCGTCCGTCTGAACCCCTTGCTGTCTAACTCCCAGGTCTATATATACCTTTTCTTCTCTCCACTCAAATCTCGGGGCTTCCTGCGCCCCCACAGACCAAGCTAATCCTCCAGCCAGGGCTGTGGCTGGTGGTGGGGGGGGGTGCGTTCCAGCCTCACATGCCACAGGCTATCCGGGATCTTTTGGATAGCTCCGCTCAGGTCGGAGGGAGCTGGGGGCTTTTTTTTTTTTCTCCAGCTGTCCAACCTGGCATCTTGTACAGCCCACAGGGCTTTCCGGCTCAGCTGAAGCAAGGGGGGAGGGGCACCAGCACCTCCCACACAAGCCCCTGAGGGCCTAAGGCTTTCTAATCTCAGCCTAAAGGTAGGGTCCCCAAATCAAAATAAATTTCCACACTATATATACATATATACACATACCTATATATAATGTATGTGTGTGTGTATGTATATATATATATATATATATATATATATATATACATACACACACACACACATACATACTTTTATGTTTAATCTGCATTAACACTTTCTTAAGTCTTCTTCTAACTTGTCTCCTCAATTTTCTCCCCACTGCAGTCTACCTGACTGCCAAGGTGACTTTTCTAATGTCTAGTTCTGACTGTGTTATGCCTTCACCTCTTCCCCCACCCACCATGAACCAAGTGGCTCCCTATTTGCTATTCAGTCATGCCCAACTCTTCATGAGCATGCCAATGCTGTCCATGGGGTTTTCTTGAGGAAAAAAAAAATTGAATAGTTTGCCATTCGTTTCTCCAGGGGATCAAGGCAAACAAAGGTTAAGTGACTTGGCCAGGGTCACACAGCTAGTAATCTGACTGAGGTCAGATTTGAAATCAGGTCTTCCTGGTTTCAGACCCAGCTCTCTATCCACTGAGACACCTAGCTGCCTCTCTATATTTGCTACAGGATTAAAACTAAATTACTCTATTTGACATTTACAATTTTTCATAAGTCTACTTTTCCAGTGGTCTTATATTTCACTGTTCTCCAAGCAGGGACACTGGCGTACTTGTAATTTATTCAGTCTTAACATTTTATCTCCTCTCATCCTGTCTTTGCACTAACTGTGTTCAATGCCTAGAACGCTCGCTCCCCATACCACCTTCTCTTGGTTCCCAAGGGTTCCTTCAAGACTCAGCTAAAATCCCACCTTCTGCAGATCTTTCCTGATCTCCCAAGTTGCTAAAGCTTTCCTCTTAGATTGCTTTTCTTATCTTCTCTGTGTGTGTGTAAATACGTGTATGTGTATGTGTGTATAAATGTATATATATATATATGTGTGTGTGTGTGTATATGACATATATAACACATACATAGAGACACATATACACACATATCTTGAATATATCTACTTAGTTACATGTTGTCTCCTCCTTTAGAATATATGCTCTGTGAGGGCAGAGACCATGTAACCCTGTGTAACCCTGGGCAACTCACTTTACCCTGTTTGCTTCAGTTTCCTCATCTGTGAAATGAGCTGGAGAAGGAAATGGAAAAACACCCCAGTGTCTTTGGCAAGAAAACTCCAAATGGGTCATGAAGAGTCAGACATGACTGAGCAATAAGAAGAACCAAGATTAGACCCCAGGTCTGCTGTCTAGGCATGCAGTGAGTGTTCCCCATCTAATAAGTGCTCCCCATCTAGAGAGTGCTCCACTCCCATTAGAACTGGAAAGTCTTTTCAGGGATTCTTCATGGGGTGGAGCTTGGTTGGGGCGGGAGGAACCCGAGCTAAGTACTGAGTTAAGAGAACTGAAGCAGGCATGGGAGGGCCTAGTGAAAGCTCTATTTGGCAAGAAGTGTTTGTTTGTCTGTTTGTTTTTGTAGGGGGTGAGGGGAGGGCACTGTTTTGTTGGGTCCTGTTTTGTTCTTAAAATCCTTTCAGCAATTGAGTTTGTGAGAGAAGGCAATTATCTACCTGCTGAGTGGGGCTGTTAAGTCTTGCAATTATCATGGTACCACCTGGTAGGAAAAAGAAACACTTTCAAAGTGATCCAGGGTGGGAGGTGCGGAGGGGGTGGGGGGCAAGCATTGGGTTGACATAGGGGGGACAACTGCCCCTTGAACCCAGTGCCTTCTATTTTGATTTTTGGCTCCTCTGTTTCTATAAATCAGCCTCAGGAGAAATCAATGTCAGAAGAGGTGGGAGCTATCCCTCCAGGTGCTCTCACCCCACTCCAGCTTTCTAAAGTGGTTTCATCCTTATTAGTTTACTGAGCATCAGTGAAAAGTGTAGCACAATGCTAGACACTATGGGGGAGGAGAAAGGAAGGGGAAGAGGGAGGAGAAGAAAAGAGAAAAGGAGAGGAGGTGGAGAAGAGGAAAGAGAAAGGGATAGGGTGGGGGGGGGAGGAATGGAGAATGAGTGTCCCTGTTTTCCGTCTTTCAGTCAACAAATCTGTACTGAGTAGATACATTAGAAAAAGCACTGACTTGTCTAGAATACAAGGGCTTGGGTTCAAGTCCTACTTCTGATGTTCACTATCTGTGACCTTGGGTAAGTAACTTACCTTAAATGCCATGGACTTCAGTTGCCTCAACTGTAAAATGATGGGGTGGGGCAAGAATTCTACTGGAAGCTGAACACTGTGTTCAACTATGGTGTGAGGAGAGATAAGAGAAGGCACAGTCTCCATACTCAGTCTCCATCTGTGAGGACACAGAAATACTCCCCCCCACCCCATCTCACACATAAGATATTGGAACCAAAGTTTCTATAAAAATAACTTTTCTTGTGTTTTCCCAACCTATTCAGGTATCATCTATGCGCGCACACGCGCGCGCGTGTGTGTGTGTGTGTATATATATATATATGTTCAGTCATGTCCAACTCTTCGTCACCCCATTTGGAGTTTTCTTGGCATTTCCTTATCCAGCTCATTTTATAGATGAGGAAACTGAGGCAAACAGAGTGAAGTGACTTGCCCAGAGTCACACAACTAGTATATATCTGAGTCCAGATTTGAGCATGGGAAGATGAATCTTCCTGACTCCAGGTCCTGTGCTCTATCCACTGTATCACCTGGGAGCCTTATGTATATCATATCTATGTATATGTATACTATACCTCCTCTCTCTAATTAATGATAGGTTCCATGAGGGCAGGGATTATGTCTAACAAATTTTTTTATAACATGAGTGACCAGTACAATGCTCTGGACAGAGTACTCAGTAGTTTGTTTTTTTCATTGTTATTGTTGGCTTTTTTGTTTGTTTGTTGGTTGGTTGGCTGGTTGGTTTTTTGGCGAGGCAATTGGGGTTAATTGACTTTCCCAGGGTCACACAGCTAGTAAGTGTTAAGTGTCTGAGGCCGGACTTGAACTCAGGTCCTCCTGACTCTAGGGCTGGTGCTCTATCCACTGCGCCACCTAGCTGCCCCTACCCAGTAGTTTTATTATATTGTATTGGTGCGGGGGGAGACAAGCAATATAATTGTGTAACTTCAAATATATATTCTGTAAAATTTTAATGAAGGGAGAGATCATTGGAGTCTGAGGGGAAAGGGAGAAGAAGGGAGCAATGAGATAAAAAACTTCCTGAAGGAAGTCAACCCCAAGCTAGACTTTGAAAAGTACGTTTTGATAGGGAAAGACTTCGCAAGAAGGTGGAAAGCTCAAGGAGGGAGTCAAGAACAATAGTAAGAGCTAACATTTAGAAAGCCCTTTAGGATGTGCAAAGTCCCTCTGGAGGGAGGAGAGATGTGGTTCCCCACCCTCCTAGTTGGATACAGTCCCAGGAAGCAGCCCCATCCAGCCCAGCTTCTCTTGTTGACTCAGAGTGCTGTTTATACTTGATTGAGGGATCAGAGCCAGCAAGAGGGGAATTGAACCCCATTCTTCTACCCTTACACTGCTGCCATCTCTTTTATCCTTCTGACTTTCCAGACTTTTTCTACTGACCCCCCTGGATAACATAATTTCTTCCCTCCCCACCCCTCTCCTTTCTGGTTTCCTTTATTTGTTATCTTCCCCGTTCTGCTTGTTTTTGTGAGCACTTAATAAATACTTCTTGACTTCATATATCTTGAGCCAGTTAGTGAAGGGGGTCAAATACTATTTTCTCCATTTTACAGAAGAGAAAACTGAATCTCAGAGAGGTTAAATAATTTGTCCAAGGTCAAAACACCTACTACAGGGAAGATCTTGGAAGTGAACCAATTTTTTGTTTCTGGGTTTGTTCGTTTTTGTTTTTTATTCCAAATTCAATTCAATGTAAGGATCATTAACTGAACATCTCTATGTACCAGACACTGGACAAGACCCTGGGTATATGGGGGAAAAAAACCCTTCTTCTCAAGGGGCTTCCATTCAGGGGGTGGGGTGGGGGTTAGATTGATAATAGATATAGATAAACACAATGCCTAAATGAAGCCTATACAAAATAACTGGTAGGAGAGGATCAGGGAAAGCCCTCTTAGGAGGTGGGATCGGAGATCTGCTTTTGGAGGAAATCAAGGACTTTATGAAGGACAGACAATGACAAGGCTATTCTAGGACGTTCCCCTGCTTGTAACATTGCAGCTGCCTTTTCTGCAATGTGCAGTCCAGCTGTAGCAGAGGTATATGGGGAGAAGGTATGGTCAATCCTCAACTTTTGTGGGAGTAATGTTCCTAGAAAATTGCAAAAGTTAAAAACACAAATGTTGATACATTGACCTATGGGAAGCAGGGGATTAGGTTCCAGCAACCACCAAAGACTGTATTGTTTTGCTAGAGATTGCTGAATAGACAGTTTTCTGCATACAGTTCTTTACAACAGAACATTAATTCTGGTAATATGCACTTTTCCTAACACAGTAACCATTAAATGCAGGGGAGAGGAGAGTCAACTCTGGATGGGACAGGGAGAGGCAGGGGCTGGACTGATGTCAGAAGAACCTGAGGCAAAAAAAGTAAGGAGGGAATCTGCCATCTTTAATCTCTCTTTGGGCTCTGTGGTTGAACTGTTCTCCAATAAAAAATCCATGCCTCACATGGGCGGGGGGGGGGGGGGGGGGATGGGAAGGAGGGGCAGAATGCTCAGGGGCCCTGCAGCCCCTGAAGCAGGGGAGGTGGGACACTCCCTAGACCTTCTACCTCCATCAAGAGGGCAGAGGTAGAGGGGTGGAGGAGGTGACCCTCATCTCATGTACCCACAAAATTAGCTGCTTTTCCAATTTTTCAATTCCCTCATTACGTACTTGAGAAGTTACTTTAGCACTTTCTAGAACAGATCCCCAAATATTTTTACTAATACTTTCCTCCTTTTTGTGAATATAACCTTGCACATTGTGCCTCTCATTTTTTTCCCCTCTATTGCACATAGCCATGAATATGTGCAGTTGCCAACAAATAAGTGAAAATGAGGTTACTAATAAAATCACACAAATGATTGAAGTCACAAGAGTTAAGCTTGCAAATGTTAGACTGACCCTAGTAGCTATCAGGACTCTAGGGTTTGAATCCTTCCTTGATTCTTTTTTTTTAGGGTTTTTATATTTTTAATTAGAAAAATATTTTTAATTTTTGGAATAAAACAAGCATTTCCATAACAGTATGAGGAAAAGGTCAGGCAGGACAGCTCAGGCTTAATAGGGTTGTCAAAGGAGAGCCACTGAAGGTGTTTAAGGAAAGGAATCATGTGTCCAGGCCTGCATTTTAGGAAGATATCTCGGGCAATAAGCAGTATGAAGGGGTGTGGAGAGACTGAAGGAAAACAGACCATCTAGGAGACTTTTACCATAGTACTGTTTAGAACAGCTCGGTGGTGCAGCAGATAGAGTACTGGCCCTGGAGTCAAGAGGACCTGAGTTCAAATTTCACCTCAGATCCTTACTAGTTGTGTGACCCTGGGAAAGTCACTGAACCCCAATTGCTTTAAAACATCCGGGACCATCTTCAGTTGTCCTGTTATATATCTTGTCACTGGACCCAGATGTCTCTGGAGGGAAGAATGAGGTTGGTGACCTTGCACAGCCCTCCCTCACTTAAATTCAATTTAGTGCAAGTCATGATATCACCCTGATATCATGAACCTCTTCTAGAAGGATGGACAAACAACAACAATCATAGTCCTATTTAGAAGTGAGAAATGGCCTGGGGTGGAGTAGTGGGTATGGTACTGAAAAGGAAGGGGATGAAGTTCAGGACACAATGAATTGAAGGAAAAACAGAACTGTGGGAAATTCTGGATATAGAAATTGAAGAAGAAGAAAAAAAGGATTTGACAATGACATTAATGCTTCTGGATTGAAGAAGACAGCCAGGCAGAATGCCCTTGAGAAAAGGCTTCCCCTTGAGAGTATTTACCTGTTTGGTGATAAGGGAGACATAGGAAAAAGGTTTCAACTTCCTGGGGTTTAGTTTCAATTTGCAAAGGAGCAAAGTTATATTCTTGCCTAGGAATTAGGGTGCATGGGCATATTACTTAGTGAACTCCCTCCCATTCTATTCACATGGGTTTCTCTTCTTATTCCCATCTGCAGCATGGAAGGCCAGGAGCTGAGATCTCAAAAGATTTAGGACTATTCACAGAGGGGAGATTCCTACAAAGTGAACGAGCAAAGTTCGCCATCTTGGGCCCACCTCTTTCTTCCAAGGTTATTGTTTCAAAAGGCAACCCTCTCTTCCTCAGACCAACCCTCACCTTTCCCTTCCTCTTCCAAGCACCTGAGTAGGGACCGGGATCTGACACATGCCACACCTACTTGAGTGACCCCAAACACTTGATAAAATGTCGAGGGAAAGACTAACAATTTGTACACATGCTAATTTCTTCAGTTTTTCTCCTCTTTTCCCCTTGTCAGCAAACACAGGTTGTTGTTTTTCTTTTTTTCTCCCCTTTTAAATGATTCTTTTTGTGAATTGATATAGAGGCAAGTGAGGAGAAGCAGGAGAGCGATTTACACGATGACCATAATAATATAACAACTCAACTTTAAAAGACTACAGAACTCTGATCAATGCAGTGACCGATCATTACTTCAGAGGATTGATGGGGAAGCGTGTCTCTTGTTTCTTGGCTGAGAGGTGATGGATTGGAGGTGTAGAATGAGGGCATGCATTTTCAGCCTCTGCCAATGGGTTGATTTGTTTTGCTTGACTACACTTATTTGTTGCAAGGGAAGGTCTCTTTTGGGAGGGAGGTTGATGGGTAGTGATAGAGATGCAAAAAAAGGAAGAAAAAGAAAAGAGAATCAAAGAAGGATTTTTTTAAAAACCAGAAAAGAGAAGAAAGGGGTTCAGAAAAGGACAAATAGCAGCTGGGAATGTTGTTACTATCCTGTTCTGTTATATTTATTGTACACTTAAAAAACTACTTTTAAAAAAAGCAAATTACTCTTTTTTGCTAATGTCTCACATTTTCTTTTTCTAACTCCTTGGGAGAGACCATGTAGGATGCTGCTTGCCCAGGCTGCCTCTGTTGCTGTGTAAGCTTTGGCTGCCCAACAGAAATCTTCTCAGCTCTCTTGGGGCCAAAGCCAGGCCGTGCAGAGTGAAGTGGGGTCTGGGAAATTGGGCCCTTGTGGACAGCTGAACTAAAGGATGCAAAGGCAAAACTTTCTCCCATCCCTCTAAGTCTGTTCTCTTTAGATAATAGGGGGAGATGGTTTGGGAATGAGTATGATTAATCTGGATTATTTGGGCTAAATATACCTAGCTCTAGGCCATACCTACATGTACAAGATGAGATGGAGAATTAACCAAATAACACCAAAATGGAAAGACTTTTTTTCTTTTTTTTCTTTTCGTACTTATCAGCATATTCCAGGTCTATGTGATTTTTTCTGCACTGAATGTCATGGGTCATTCAGAGAATGATGGGTTGTCAGAATTAGAAGCAACCTTCTAAGACCATCAACTAAAAATAGAGGTTTAGAGATGGAAAGGACTTATACAAAGTTAGACAATTAGTAAGAAACAGAACTGGAAATTGTGGGATGCCTGTCAATTGGGGAATGGCTGAATAAGCTGTGGTATGTGATTGTGATGGAATACTACTGTGCTATAGGAAATGATGAGCTGGATGATCTTAGAAAAACATGGATAGACTTGCACAAAATAATGAAGAACAAAATGAGCAGAACCAAGAGAACACTGTATATAGTAACAGCAATATCGTATTAAGCACAATGTGGAGTGAATAAGCTATTTTGAATGTTATAAATACCCAGATTAACTACAAAGACAAATGAAGGAAGATACTATCTGCATCCAAAGAAAGACTGATAAATAGAAGTCTTTATAGAATGATTTTATGTATATGTACATATTTGTGTCTAATGCTAGCCATGGGTAGGGGAGGAAAAAAAGAAAATAAATTTACATGATAACTTTATTATATATTTAAAAGGAATAGCAAGTTGTACATAATAGATTTTCAGTTTCATGTGAAATCATTTTTTCATCATACCATGTTATGGAAATGCTTGTTTTATTCCAGAAATTAAAATATATATATATTTTTTTTAATTTTAAAAAATCAAAACCTTAAAAAAAGAATCAAGGAAGGATTCAAATCCTAGAGTCCTGATTCCAGGTCTAGTCCCCTTTTCTGCAATACCCACTAACTCTATTCATTTTGTAAGACAGGCCACCATCAAGTCCACTTAAATCAACTCAGTTTTGTCATTGATTACACAAGCTGAGAGGAAAGAGAAGAGGAGATTCCCTTCCAGGGGTTTACAATCTATGAGAGGCAGAGGAGGGGGAGATGTAGGACCTTCCCTCCAGGACTTTCCAGGATGGGGTGATAGAGAAGACCCAACTCTACCTGCAGAAAACTCTTAGTCTGAAGGTCATGCCTTTAGGGAGCTCTGTCTTTATGTATATAAATATCAAAAATATAAATATATATAAAATATATACACTTATATATACACACACACATTTATATGTGCATATATGTAGCAGTATATAAGTCACTGGTCTTTCCACAGTATCATGTGGTAAGGCTGTACTTGAAAAGCTAATAACTATCATCCTTGAGGAGCTAATAATCTCAGGTGAAAAAACAGGCCCCAACTTCATGGAAATCACAGCCTGAGAGACTGCATCCTTGGGACTGGGAGTTTACAGTTTCATGCATGATAAAGAAGTAGAGGTAGCCCTAGACCTTGGGGTGGGGGTGGGGGTGGGGGAGCAAGAGCAAAAGCAATTATAGATCTAGGCTTTCTTTATCTTTGGTCCTGGGTAAAATAGATGCAGGGCATAGCTGCCTTTGGGGACCTCCAAGTCTGGCTGGAGAGCTAGGACTCCACCCCTTACACACACACACACACACACACACACACACACACACACACACACAAAGCCAGTGAACAATAAAAGACTTGAACAGTTTAAGAGATAGAAGGTGAGCCACAGGGCCCTGCAGGATGTATTCAGTAGCTTTGGGAGTGGTGCAGATAATAAATACTTTCCTGGAGAGCTCTGAGGAGACTGTTCCTTACCCCTTCCCAGAGCAGTGGCCAAAGGGGAGTTAGGCTCTGGAACCATTACCTAGTACATCAGACCCATGAAGACATCCACCCTGGACAGTTGTGGCCATGAACTTTAGGTGGGAGCTGGATATTCCTACTTGCCTACATCTATGGCTACAACTAACTACATAATTGTGCCTCACTCACCTGATTGTGCAAAGGTAGCACCAACAAGTGTTCTGGTTCCTTGTTTTATGTACTTTTAAAATGCATTTTGCTGTGGAGGGAAAATGCCCATGAACCATTAAAGGAGAATAGAGATTTCCTGCAAAGCTTCATTGATTTACATATGAAGTAGGCAATAGGTTTCTGAAGATGAAAAGAAAAATAAATGGTAATTGCAGTCTACACCACCAGCCTGGCAGGGGAAGACAGCGGACCACAGGACAGATGTCTTTGATAATTGTGTTTGTTTACAGCCTGATGTGCTGGAAAGAGCAACCTATCAGAGCCAGTATCCTAGCTCTGTGCTTCCTACCTGGGTGATCCCCAGAAATGCACTGAGGGTCTTGATTTTAAAGACCCTCTAGTCTAAAGCTCTTAACCTGGCATCTGGGATCTTGTTTCTTAAAAAAGTATTTTGGTAACTGCATTTCAATAGAGTTAATTTCCTTTACTGTGCTATGCAGTTTATTTTAAACATTTAAAACTATCATTCAGGGACAGTTAGGTGGTGCAGTGGATAAAACACCAGCCCTGGATTCAGGAGGACCTGAGTTCAAATCCAACCTCAGACACTTTATACTTACTAGCTATGTGACCCTGGTCAAGTCACTTAACCCTCAATGCCCTGCAAAAAAAAAAAAAAAAAAAAAAGGATGGGACTTGTCTTTAAAAAATAAAATGTAATTTAAAAAACGCAAAAACTTTTTAAAAATTAAAAATAAATTTTTAAAACCATCATTCCAAGAAGGGATCCATATGTTTTACCACATTTCCCCATGGGATCCAAGGCACTGAAGAACCTCCACTATCTAGTCCAATGAGAAAACTGAGGCCTCCAGAAGCTTAAGCAGTTTCATCCAAGGTTACACAGCTAGTAATATTCAAAGCCAAGATTCAAACCAAAGTCCCCTAACTTCAAAACCAGCACTCTTTTCCACCTCACCTCATCTGTAAAATGGACACAATCATAATCACACCAAGAAGCAGCTTCTGGGTAAGGACCAGCCTTGGCAACAGTAAGACCTAGGTTCATGTCCTTCCTCTGTCATATACTGTCTGTTTGATCCTGGGCCAGTCCTTTACCCACTCAGAGTCCCAGGGAACTCTATGAGACTTTAAGTTGAAGGTTTGCATTGGTAAAAGGATCACTCATCCAAACCAAAACCAAACCAAACCAAAACATACATATGTATGTGTGCACATGTGTGTATGTGTAAATTATACATTATATATACATATATATACACACACACTCACACACACACACACACACACACACATATATATATATATATATATATATATATATATACACACATGTGTGCATACACCCAAATACACATACATGCTACCTACCTCTCTGGCCTCTTATGAGAAAATGTTTTGGAAATCTTAAAGTGCTATAGAAATGTTTGTTGTTGTTGTGTTATCATCAGCTTATTTCACATGTATGGTTGTATTATTGTGTAGCAGGTCATATTGGTCTTGTAGACAGAAAAACTTGGGGCTCAAAAAAATCTCACCTCTGATACTACCTTGTGATTTCGAGCAAATGATTTTCCCTCTCTTGACCTCAGTTTCTTCATCTGTAAAATGGTGGCTCGGAAAGTTTTGGGTAGGAAGTACACCAGACCCTATAGTCTTTCAGATTCCTTCTAGTTCTAAATCAATGACACTATGATCCTCCCCACTTAGTTCTTTGTGATCCTTATTCTAAGGACAAATGTTGGGTTTTTCTCTGTAGTCTAGGGCGTGACTGGATTTGCCTTATTTCCTCCTGAGACTTATCAGCATAATACTCAAACCATCTTCCTATACTGCTTGGCCAAATGGAGTTCCCAGGGGCTGGCTGAATACCCTGAAAACATTTACATCTGACAGAGCAAATAAAACAGGGCTCTTATACCACAGAATGGGCACTAGAATGGCAAAGCAAGAATTAGACTTTACACTTTCCAGCCCCATTAGATTAGAAAGGGCATTAGACTCAAAATCAGCAGAATGGTTTCAAATTCCAAATCTGGCACTTTCTGGCTCTTTAACTTTGGATGCTACTTACCTGAACCTCAGTTACCTCATTTCTTAAACAGGGACAATAATATACTACCCACCTCACAGAATTGTTAGGAGAAAAATGTTTTATAGTCCAACTTAAATCACTTACCCCCTTAACCTATTGTCACTTGTTCATCTGTCGCCAAACTGCAGCCTTTGGTGAACATCACCTTTTATCTGTTCTCCAATCCTATTTACAACCTGATGAATGCCACCAAAGGAAGTTATCCACCTGTACCAACTCAATCTACTACAACCTTGTCTAACCTCCACTGGACCCTCCTGGTCCCTAGCAAATGTTTTATTTTGCTCTTACTGACTTGTCGTCACAGCCCCCAGAGCAAACATTGAAAACCTTTCCTTCAGTCTTGTGTACCATCTCCTCACCCCTTTCTCTCATGCCAGAACCTATTTCTGACTTTATTGAGAAAATAGAGGCCATCCACTGAGATTTCCTTCTTCTTCCCAATTCTATACCTCAAAACTTCTTGACATTATTCTCCCATTCACTCCTATATTCTATTTTCTGATAAAGAGGCAGTCCTCCTTGCCAAAGTCAATTCCTATATTGGTGCTCTTGACCATCTTCTTCCATTTCTCTAGGACCTTGAGTTATCTGTCACCTGCCTTATCTCTGCAATCTTATATTTCTCTTTATCTACTGGCACTTTCCTGCTGCCTCCAAATATACCCAGGTCTCTCTTGTCCTTTAAAACAAAACAAAACAAAACAAAACATCCTTCATTTGACCCTGTCATTCCCTCAAGTTATCATCCTATATCTCTCCTCCCTCTCATAGCTCTTAGAAAAAGGCATCTATTACACAAATTGGTTCATCTCTTTCCATTTATTTCTCAATCACTTGTAATCTGATGACTCTTCCCTCATCACTCCAATCAATCAGCAAGCATTTATTAAGTCTCTACTCTGTGCCAGGTACTGGGGATATTAAGACAAAAGTAGAATCTGTCCTGCTGTCAGGGAATCCATATCCTACCAGAGACAACATGTTCATATATACCAGGCATCCCAAAAGTCTTAGTGCAAGTCTTGAAACATTAAAATATACATATGTGCATATGGATGCATATGTAGAGATGTATGCCTCTATACATCTATATATGCATCTATACATACATCTATATGTAGTATATGTCTGTATATACGTAGGTACCATGTGTTTATACACATATGCATATATGCATACATACATGCACATGTACATACACATAGATGCACACATACACACAAATCAACCTGAGGCAGTTTTTAAAGGGAGAGACCTAGCTACTGGAGGAAACTGGGAAAGGTTTCATGAAGAACAGGGTTTCATTGACCACTTTGGCACTCTAATGAAGTCTATAAACGCCTTCTTAGAATAATAGGGTTTTTGTTTGTTTTTTTAGGATATACATTACTATCATGTTAAACGTATTTCCACATTAATCAAAACAAAAGGAAAAAACACAAGAAAGAATAAACAAGAACAATAACAAAAAAGCAACAACAAAATTGAAAATAGTATGCTTCAGTCTACATTCAGACTCCATAGTTCTTTTTCTGAATGTGGAGAACATTTCTCATCATAAGTCTTTTGGCATTGTCTTGAAGTATTGTATTGCTGAGAAGGGTTAAGTCTTTCACAGTTGATCACAAAATGTTGTTGATACTGTGTTCAGTGTTCTCTTGATTCTGCTCATTTCACTCAGTATCAATTCATGTAAATCTCTCCAGAGTTTTCTGAAATCTATCTGCTTATCATTTCTTACAACATGATAGTATTCCATTACATTCATATACCACAACTTGTTTAGCCATTCCCCAATTAATGGGCATCCCTTCAATTTCCAATTCTTGACTAAGAATGTTTTTTAAAAGCATTGGATTGCAAAGAAAGCCAATTATGTTGAAAAATAGTTATTAAAATATTTTTTCAAAAAACAAATTTGTAGAGAAAGAATAGATACACACATATTTGTGTCTACTGGTAGCCCTCTTTTGAGGGGGAGAAAAAAAGAAAAAGAGAAATTTACATGATAACTTTATTATATATTTTAAAAGATTTGCAGTTTCATGTGTGATCATCTTTTTTATTGAACTATCTTTTGGAAATACTTGTTTTATTCCATAAATTAAAAATAAAATTAAGAAAAATTTTAGAAAAGCCAATTTATAGATCCCAGATTTAGAACTTTTTTAGAAAGTGGAACTAAAGCTTAGTTTTGAAGTAAACTATGGAAATTAGTGTCTCCAATTATCAAGTCTCTAAATTACAAGACCCCATGGAATTTTATAGGTCCCCACCCTTCTTGATGTCTCTCTGTAGCAACTGGCACTATGGACCAATCCCTCCTTCTGGATTTTTACCTTCCCTGGGTTTCTGAGATCTGGTTCTTTCCAGGTTCTGCTTCTATATGGCTAAACATTCCTCCTCGTTCTTATTTACATGACTATTATCCATGTCCTTCCCCTTAATTAGAGGTGTCCTCCAATCTTCTTTCTTTTCATTCATCCTTGGTCTTGATGATCTCATCATCTCTAATGGTTGTAGTTATTATTCTTGTGTAGATAGGGACTCTGAAATCTATATATGCCCAACCTCTTCCAGAATTCCAGACATACACTATGTATTACACAGATCCAAGTGGCTATCCTGCAGTCATCTCAAACTCAACATAGCCAAAACAGAACTCATTATATTGTCAGAGTTCCCTTATTCTTCTCATGTACATCATTCTGTTAAGGCTACCACCAACTTTTCAGTCACCATATTCTTCTCAACCTCAGAGTCATTCCTAATTCCCTTTTTCCAGTTTCCATATCCAATCATCTTCCAAGTCTTATCAGTTCTATCTCTACAATATTTCTGCCTCATCCTCTCCATTTACATGAGCACCATTGGACTAGTTCAGATCCTCATCCTCTCTCCACTGCATTTTTGAAATAGCTTCCTGGTTTCTAGTCTCTTTCCTTTACAATCTACCTTTCATACAGCTGCAAAAATAATCTTCCTTAAGACCAGGTATGATGATGTCAATCCCTATCACCTCTAATAATAAAAGTTCCTTTAAGACCTAGCATTTAAAGGCCTTCATAATCTGGCTTTAGTCTACCTTTCCAGACTTACTTAACAATAATCCCTTTCATAAACTCTACATGCTGGCCAAACTAGCTGACTTGTTGTTACCTAAATATTCAATTCTACCTTTTACTTTTATGATTTTCCCCTACACCAGGAATGGGCTCTCTTTTCACCTTCATTTCCAAGATCTTTGGCTTTGTTGAAGATTGACTCATGTGCCATTCAATGGGAAGATTTTTATTGACATTTCTCCCCCCTCATTATTAGCATCTTCTTTGTCCTCAAATTATTCTGTCTTTATGTAAATAATCGACCAAGGCCCCCAAACCTGTTCTCTCTGTGTGTCTGTCTCTTTGTCCATGTCTCTCTGTCTCTGTCTCTCTCTGTCTTTCTCTTCTTCCTACAGCATTTAGGGGTGTAGTCTTTGTTTGGGACTTTTGAGAGCATATTCCTATAAAGAATGTAGACATGCCCACCTTCACCTTGTTGAAAAGATTAGGGATATCTCCTAATTTAGTGTTAGTAACTGGGGCTAGCCCTACGATGAGTTGATTGATTCCTATAGGATGGACTGTGTGGGAGGAGCCATCTCTTGGTCTTGGTCTTCATCTATGAAAAGGAATTGACAGATCCTTGAGTGACTAAGAAATTGGCAGAACTAAAAACAGATCCCAGAGGGGCAGCTAGGTGGTGCAGTGGATAAAGCACTGACACTGAATTCAGGAGAACCTGAGTTCAAATCCAGCCTCAGACACTTGACACTTACTAGCTATGTGAACCTGGGCAAGTCACTTAACCCTCATTGCCCTGCAAAAAAAAAAAATCAAAACCAAAAACACCCCAAAATAACAACAACAAAAACCCCCCAAAACAAAAAACACACCCCCCCCAAAAAAACAGATTCCAGTCTCTGAATGACCACTTGCTAAGTATGTTATAATGGGGATTCTTTCCTTATATGGTCAAAACTAGATGATTACTGTGGTGCCTTCCAACTATCAAATTTCTGGGGTAAAAAAAGAGAAAAAAACCTATTTGTACAAAAATATTTATAGCAGCTCTTTTTTGTGGTAGCTAATAATCATAAATCAAAGAAATGCCCATCAACTGGGGAAAGGCTAAACAAGCTGTGGCATATGATGGTGATGGAATATTATTGTACTATAAGAAATGACAAGGGAGAAGCTAGTTTTATCCACACAGTGGATAAAACACCAACTCTGGATTCAGGAGGACCTGAATTCAAATTCGGCCTCAGACACTTGACACTTATGAGCTGTGTGACCCTGGACAAGTCACATAACCCTCATTGCCCCACAAAACAAAACAAAAAAAAACATACTATTTTTTTAAAAATAAAGAAAGAAACAATGGGCAGGATAATTTCAGAAAGGCCTGGAAAGGCTTATATGAACTGATGTATAGGGAAGTGAGCATAACCAAGAGAATGTTGTACACAGAGACAGCAATGTTGTTTGATGAAGAACTGTGAATGATTTAACTATTCACCTTCAAAGAAAGAAACTGATATTGATTGAACACAGACTGAAGCATGCTGTTTTTCATTTTCTTTCATTTTTCATTTATTTTTATACAAAATTACTAATATGGTAATATTTTTTATACTTGCATATATACAACCTATATCTGATTGCTTACTGCCTCAGGAAGGGGGAAGAGAAGGGAGGGAAGGAAGGACAAAATTTGGAATATAAAACTATAAATAAAAAATGTTTATTTAAAAAAATCCTGGGGTGAGTTCTCAAAATTAATTTTCTACTTCTGGAACAAATTGAGGATGTGCTACTAACCAATGAGATCACATGAAGAATGGAAGTTTTCAGCAAGGAAGATTCCAGATTTGGAGGAGTCTGGCAAAGCAGGAAAGATGAGGATACCAGGAAGGAGGAGGTACCATCTCCAAAGCATAGGTGGCCTGGTGCCAGGAATATAAGGCCCCCCAAAACTGGAGTTTTTCAGGACTACCACAACATACTTATCCAATTTATGGATAATATGAAGCTGAGAGTGATAATTGATATATTGGCTACAAAAATGTAATAAGATTAAATTTAATAAAGAAAAATATAAAGTCTTTCCTCTCCTTAGTCTCAAGACATAGTAGGATTTATCCAGAAATCATAAAATAGCAAACATAAAACTGTCCAAAAATATAATGGGTTACCTAGAGAGATAATGATCTCCCTACCACCTGTAGCATCTGAGCAAGTTCTAGATAACGACTTGTCTGGACATTCTATATGGGTTAAGAAGTTGGAATCTCTAATATCCTTTTCATTTCTAACATTCTATGATTCTATGGCTATAGGAAAATGTATCTAGCTTCTGTTCACATAGACTTATCCTTTTTCTCTCATCAATTTCCCACCTCCCCTATTATTGCTCCCTTTATTGTTTGACTAAGTCTATAAGTATAAAGAGGTTCTTTGCTATCATTGTATAGGTTGGCTTTGTAAAGTTAGCTTTCCAAGGTCTGTTTCTTCCTTAGTCCAATGTCTATATTTTAACTTAATTGCCACAAAACAGGAGATAATTCCATGTCTTTAGCTTTGTGGTCTGGACAGCAAGGCTTCATAAAGACCTGGGGAAATCAAGCCTGATACACTGTCTCCACATCATTATTCTGTGTTTAAAAAGTACAATGGAAACTTTATAAAAATAACTAAAAACAATAATAAGAGTGGCTCCTTGTGGGGTGGAGCCATGATGGCAGAGAGAAGACAGCAAGCTGCCTGAGGTCTCTCCTTCAGTTCCCTCAAAAAGAACATTAAATCAAGCCTCTAAACAGATTCTGAAACTACAGAACCTACAAAAAGACAAAGAGACACAATCTTCCAGCCTGAGATAATTTAAAAGACTTCAGGAAAGGTCTATCTCACTTGGACAGGGGGAGCTCAGCACACCTCAGTACAGCACAGTGTGGAGGGGGTCAGGGCAAGTCAGTGGGAAGTGATAGGCCACAGCGGAACAACTGATACCCCTTGATATTGGTTCAACAGGCTGGTAGCTCAGTGGGTCAGTGGTGAGATCCACCAGTACCAGATAAGAGGGCAGGCTGCCAGCTAGGGGGCAACCCATAGGATGGGCACAACCAGTCCTGGATATCCCAGTGCACTGGGAGCAAGCACAGGGAGCAAGCCCAGAGTGATGAGAAATCCACAAGCCACAGAGCCCTGAGAGTAGAAAGTCAGTGACACAGCCCCTATCTCTGAGCCCAAGAAGCTTGAAACAGTGACCCTGGTGGCCCAGGAGCAGACCTCAACTTAAAAAAAATAAGATGCAATATGAGTAAGAAATAAAAAAGAGCTCTCACCATTGAGAGATTCTGTGTCGACAGGGAAGAGCCAAACACAAACTCAGATGAGGACAATACTCTCAAATTGCCTACATGCAAAGCCTCAAGAGGGAAGATGAATTGGTCTCAAGACCAAGAAGCCTTTTTGGAAGATCTCAAAAAGGATCTAAAAAATCAACTGAGAGGGGCAGTTAGGTGGCACAGTGGATAGAACACGGACCCTGGAGTCAGGAGTACCTGAGTTCAAATACAGCCTCAGACACTTAACACTTACTAGCTGTGTGACCCTGGACAAGTAACTTAACCCCAATTGCCTCACTAAAAAAAAAAATCAATTGACATAGGTAGAAGAAAAAAGGGGAGAGAAATGAAAGCAACACAAGAAAATTGTGAAAAAAGAATCAGCAGCTGGGAAAAGGAAGTGCAAAGATTGGCCAATTGGAAAAAAAAGGTTCACAATCTCACTGAAGAAAACAATGTCTTAAAAATTAAAATTGGACAGTTGGAAGATAATGACTCCATGAGACATCAGGACTCAGTCAAACAGAATCAAAAGAATGAAAAAAATAGAAGAAAATGTGAAATACCTCATTGGAAAGACAATTGACCTGGAAAACAGATCCAGGAGAGACAATTTGAGAATCATTGGACTGCCTGAAAGCCATGATCAGAAAAAGAATCTAGAAACAATATTCCAGGAAATTATTAAGGAGAACTTCTCTGATATTATAGAATCAGAGGATAAAAGCACCATTGAAAGAATCTACTGATCACCTCCTGAAAGAGACCCCAAAAGGAAAACTCCAAGGAATATTGTAGCCAAATTCCAGAATTATCAGGTGAAGGAAGAAATACTCCAAGCAGCCAGAAAGAAACAATTTAAATATCATGGAACCACAGTCAGGATTTATCAGGACCTGGCAGCCTCAACATTAAAGGATTGCAAGACCTGGAATATGATATTCTGAAAGGAAAAGGAAAAGGAGCTTGGATTGCAGCCAAGAATCTATTACCCAACAAAAATGAGCATTCTCTTTCTTTTTTTTTTTTTTGATCATTCTCTTTCAGGGGAAAAGATGGACATTCAATGAAATAAGGGATTTTCAAGGTTTCCTGATGAAAAGATCAGAACTGAATAGAAAATTCAATCTTAACATACAAGACTCAAGAGAAGTTTAAAAAGATAAACAGGGGGGAAAAGTTATTCAATAACATTAAATTGTTTATATTCCTACATGGGAAAATAATACTTATAACTCTTGAGAAATATATATATATATAAAATCCTTCTGTATGCATATATATATATGCATACAGAAGGATTATACAGAAAGGGTATAAATATAAATTGTCTTTGATGTGATGATAAAAACATTAAGGGATTAAAAGTAGTTTATGGGTAAAAGAGGAAAGGGGAGGTGGAATGGGGATCATATGAAGAGGTGCAAAAAACCTGTTATAATAGAGGGAAAGAAGGGAGGGGTGAACATTATTTCAACCTTACTCTCACTAAATTTGATTTAAAGAGGGAATAATGCATATGTTCATTTGGATAAAGAAACAGCATATTCTTTAGGAAAGTAAAAGGGAAAGGGGGAAAGAGGGGCTGATAGAAGGGAGGGCACAAGCAGGGGAGAAAAGGGTAAAGAAAAGGGGGGCTGATAAAAGGGAGAGCACATTGGGGGAGAAAGGGATAAGAAGCAAAACATTGAGTTGGAATAGGATGAAAGAAGGGGGAGAAGTAAAAAGGGGGCAAATAGAATGGAGGGAAATAAACAGCTAGTAATAATAACTGAATGTGAATGGGATGAAATTTGCCATAAAACAGAGGTGACTCACAGAGTGGATTAAAAACCAGAATCCTACAATGTGCTGTTTACAAGAAACACATTTGAAGCATAGAGATATACACAGAGTAAACGTAAAAGGTTGGAGCAGAATTTATTATGCTTCAGCTGAAGAAAAAAATGAGGGGTAGAGATCCTTACGTCAGTCAAAGCAAAGGCAAATATATATCTAATTAAAAGAGATAAGGTGAAGAAGGAGTTCTACCAAATTTGTTTTATGACACAAATATGGTGGTGATACCAAAACCAGGCAGAGCCAAAACAGAGAAAGAAAATTATAGACCAATTTCCCTAATGAATATTGATGCTAAAATCTTAAATAAGATATTGGCAAAGAGATTACAACAAGTTATCACCAAGATAATACACTATTACCAGGTGGGATTTATACCAGGAATGCAGGGCTGGTTCAATATTAGGAACACTGTTAACATAATCAATGACATCAATAAGAAAACTAACCAAAATCATATTATTATTTCAATAGATGAAGAGAAAGCTTTTGACAAAGTACAGCACCCATTCCTAATAAAACCAGTAGAGAGCTTAGGAATGAGTGGTGCTTGCTTTAAATTAATAAGCAGTATCTACCTAAAACCATCAGCAAGCATTATACATAATGGAGATAAGTTAGAGGCATTCCTAATAAGATCAGGGGTGAAACAGGGATGTCCTTTATCAACTCTATTATTTATTATTGTACTAGAAATTTTAGCTTTAGCAATCAGAGAAGAAAAAGGAATTAAAGGAATTAGAATAGGCAAGGAGGAAACAGAACTATCGCTCTTTACAGATGATATGAAGGTATACTTAGAGAATCCTAGAGAATCAACTAAAAAATTACTTGAAACAATTAACAACTTTAGCAAAGTGGCAGGATATAAAATAAATCCACAAAAATCATCAGCATTTCTATGCATGACCAACAAAGTCTAGCAGCAAGAGATAGAAAGATAAATTCCATTTAAAGGTAGATAATATAAAATACTTGGGAGTCTACTTGCCAAGACAAACCCAGGAACTCTATGAACACAATTACAAAACACTTTTCTCAAAAATCAAATCAGATCTAAATAATTGGAAAAATATCAATTGCTGAGATAATATAATAAAAATGACAATTCTAACTAAATTAACTTACTTATTAAATGCCATACCAATCATACTACCTAAAAATTCTTTTATAGAGCTAGAAAAAACAATAACAAAATTCATCTGGAAAACCAAAAGGTCAAGAATATAAAGGGAAATAATGAAAAAAATGCACAGGAAAGTGGGCTAGCTGTACCAAATCTGATGTTTTAATAAAAAACGGCATTCATCAAAACTATCTGGTACTGGCTAAGATATAGAGTGGAGGATCAATGGAATAGGTTAGGCACAGGAGACACAGTAGTAAATGACTTTACTAATGTACTGTTTGATAAATCCAAATACTCCAGCTTCTGGGATAGGAACTCAGTATTTGACAAAAACTGCTGGGAAAACTGGAAGAGTATGCCAGAAACTAGGCATAGACCAACATACTAAAATAAGGTCAAAATGGGTACATGATTTAGACATAAAAGGTGATACCATAGGTAAATTAGGAGAGGAAGGAATAGTTTTCCTTTCAGATCTTTGGAAAGCAGAACAGTTTATGATCAAACAAGAGATAGAGAATATTATGAAATGCAAAATGGATGATTTTGATTAGATTAAATTAAAAAGGTTTTTTGTACAAACAGAAGCAATGCATCCAAAACTAGAAGGGAGACAGAAAAGTGGGAAACAATTTTTATGGCTAGTACTTCTGATAAAGGCCTCATTTCTAAAATATATCGGGAACCAAATCAAATTTATAAGAATCCAAGTCATTCCCCAATTGAGAAATTGTCAAAGGATATGAACAGGAAGTTTTCTGATGAAGAAATCAAAGCTATCTATTGCCATATGAAAAAATGCTCTAAATCACTGTTGATTAGAGATATGCAAATTAAAACAACTTTGAGGTACCACCTAACATCTATCATATTGGCTAATATGACAAAAAAGGAAAATAATAAATGTTGGAGAAGCTGTGGAAATATTGAAACACTAATGCATTGTTGGTGAAGCTGTGAACTGATCCAACCATTCTGGAGAACAGTTTGGAACTATGCCCAAAGCACTATAAAATTTTGCATACCCTTTGACCCAGCAATACCACTTTTGGGTCTTTTTCCCAAAGAGATCATAAAAAAGGGAAAAGGACCCATATGTTCAAAAATATTTATAGCTGCTCTTTTTGTGGTGGCAAGGAATTGGAAATTATGGGGTTGTCCATCAATTGGGGAATGGCTGAACAAGTTGTGGTATATAAATGTAATGGAATACTATTCTGCTGTAAGAAACTGATGAGCAGGCAGATTTCAGAAAAACCTGGAAGGACTTGTATGAACTGATGATGAGTGAGATGAGAAGAACCAGGAGAACACTCTACCCAGTATCAACAACATTGTGTGTTGATCGGCTGTGATAGCCTTGATTCTTCTCAGCAATACAATGGTCCAAGATAGTTACAAAGGACTCATGATGCAAAATGCTCTCCAAATCAAGAAGGAAAAAAAACTGTTGAATCTGGATGCAGATCGAACCATACTCTTTCTCTCTTTTTTTTTTTTGTTGTTGTTTTTCTTTTTTGAGGTTTTGCCTTTTTGCTCTGATTCTTCTCTCATAACATGACTAATGCAAAAATATGTTTGATGTGATTGTTCATATATAACCTATATCTGATTACTTGCTGTCTTGGGGAAAGGGGAGGGAGAAAAATTTGAAACTAGAAATCCTATGAAAACAAATGAAAACTATCTCTAAATGTAACTGGAAAATAAAATATTTATATGGAAAATAAAATAAAATAGGAAAAAAACAAACAAAAAAGATAAGATCCCTTATTTTGAAAATAATAATATAGAAATAATACAGAACATAATAAAATAGAAAAATCTGAAAGGCTAAAACTACTTTGGCACAATGTGGCACTGTTCTCATTTGCCTACAACTATTGTTACCATATAATGGGATTCTCATTACAGAGAATGAAGAGGCTCTGACATTTGTCTCGCTAAATTGATCTACAAAGTGAATCTAGATCAGGGTCCTCAAACTTTTTAGTCACATGACCCTATTAGATGCTTAAAAATTGTTGAAGGCTCCACCAAAATTTTATTTTAATGCAGATTATAGGGGTTTTTTTTAATGTGGGATATTTCATCTATTAAAAATTAAAATAAAAATGAAATTAAATCATTTTAAATTTATTTCCTTAAAAATAACAATAACTTCATTACATGTTAACATAAATATCACGTTAATGGAAAATATATTTCCCTCCAAAATGAGTGAGTAGAGTATCATTGTAATGAATATTTTTTACAAATCTCTCTAATGTCTGGTTTAATAGATGACAGCTGGATTCTCATATCCGTTTCTGCATTCAATCTATTGGGAAATGGATTTGTAGTTAAAGAATGGGAGAATTTTAAAAGACAAATAGTATCCTAATATTATTATGAAAATATTTTGACATTGTGGACCTCCTGAAAGAGTCTCGGGGACCCCCCAGGGGTTTTCAGACCATTCTTTAAGAACTACTGATTGAGATAAGTCAAGCCACAGAGTGGTAGCAATTTTTAGGATTTGTATGACTTAGCTAATAACATAGTCTGATAACAGACTATGATAACATAGTCTAACGCGGAAATGCACTGCTGAAGGGAAGGATGCTTCATACTAGCTGGAAAGCATGGTGGTGGGTACCACGAGCCTGAAGAGAATTATTCAAGCAAAAGTACAACAGGATAGATGAGTAAAAAGATAAATAGGAAGACCCAGGGAATCATCTCAGCTAGGACAGGGAAAATCCATGGATGAAGTTTAAAACATATTGTGGTGGGGGCAGCTAGGTGGCGCAGTGGATAAAGCACGGACCCTGGATTCAGGAGGACCTGAGTTCAAATCCGGCCTCAGACACTTGACACTTACTAGCTGTGTGATCCTGGGCAAGTCACTTAACCCCCATAGCCCTGCAAAAAAAAACAAACAACCCCCCCCAAAAAAAAAACATATTGTGGTGTATAACTTATATTGAATTACTTGCATTCTTAAGGAGGGGTGAGGAGGGAGGGAGAAAGAGAATTTGGAACACAAAATTGATGTTAAATTTGTTTTTACATGTAATTTGGGAAAAAAATAAAATTCTAAATAAAAAACAAAGCAAAAAAAAACCACATTGTGGGAAGAGAGAAGTTGATGTAAGATTATGAATTCCAGACTGAAAAATGGATTGTTTTTATAGTTCCTTAATTATATCCCCAAAGCCAAAGACACAGCATTCATCCCATGTCCCTAAGTACAAAAAGTCCTACATTCATAGACTGTTAGAGTTGGAAGGAATCTAATTACCAACTAGTCCAATCTTCTTACTTTATAGAGGAGGCAACTGAAGCCCAGGGAAGAGCAGGGACTCTTCCAAGGTACCTAGTAAGTGAGTAGCAGATAATAAAATTCTATATAGGTCAAAAGGAGGGGGAATGATTAAATAAGTCAGGTGTTTTGTTGTTGTTGTTATTGTTGTTTTATTTGTTTGTTTTTTAAGTAAGCAAGGACTGCTGGACTGGATCAAAAGACCTTGGTCTCAATCTTGACTACTTGCTAGATTGGTGACCTTGGGTACATCACCGAACCTCCCTAGGCATGTTTCCTCTTTGATAAAATAAGGATAATAATATTTCCATTATCTAATATAGGCATTATGTCCATCATCGAAAAAAAAAACCTCAAAACCAGAAATACCTGGGTTCAAGCCCTGATTCTGACTCGTGTTCTTGATGTGATCTTGGGTAAGTTACTTAAAGTCTCAATACTCTAGACAGTTTTCTAAGTAAGTTTCAGGGGGAAAGTGCTGATCTATATTTGTATAGGATGTTTTCCCCTCTGGGGGTTCTCTACAGCAATGAAATCACAGATCTAGTCCCTATCCCAGTCCTACCTAACTTACAGGGTTGTTGTTAGAAAAGTTTTAGAAAATATTTCATTATTGCTGATTGTAATGCAAGTCACTTAACTTCTCAATACCTTCAGGCAACCCTGTAAGTTATGTTACAATACAGAATGGGGACCAATCTGCATTGTTAAAAGGCATGTTATCACACACCTGTCTTCTCTGCTGCTGGGAGATGCTGAGGCCAGTGGATTGCTTGAGCTCTGGAGTTCTGAACTGCAGTAGGCTGCAGCAGGCTAAATTTGATCAAGTGTTCACATTTTTATTCACCGGTATGATAAGTTTGGGGTGGTGGGTTCAGTGGAGCACCAGGCTACCTAAGGAGGGAAGACTTAGTGACCCAGGTAAAAAAAAAAAAAAAAGGAAGTCAAAGCCCCAAAGGCAATCCATAGTGAAGACTATTGCCAGTTCCAATCTGGATGAGATGGGAAAACTCAAAGTCCCCCAGAAAATAGATAAATAAAAGAATTTTCCTAACTAGGAGATCCCCATATCAATTATATTACAGTTCTAACATTCTAATGCTTCCAACACACTCAATGTTGGACCACAATAATAATAATAAAGGTGATATAGTATAGTGGAAAGAGTAGCAGAGTTGTCCCTAGCAAAGCTGGATTTGGACTCTGATCTAAAAGTGAATTTCTGTGTGCCCCAGAGGAAGACTTCACCTCTCTGAAATTCCATTTTATCAGCTGTAAAATGGTGATACTAAATCCCATGCTCCTTTACCTCATGGAGTTAGTATGTGGGAAGTGCTTTGAGAATAATTGATGTTTATACTGAGCTTTAAATTGATGAAGTGTTTTATGTCAATTGTCTCATTTGGGCATCTCAATAAACCAATGAAGAAGACATCATCATGGTATCCAAGGGGAGGATTTGAACCTCAGGACTTCCCTACCCACAGTTCACTCTGCCATGTTACCTCTTAAAGCAATGAAATGAGAGTTATTGTGGTGAATAAAAAGTATTATGTCATGCTCTCCTCCATCAAGGTGCAGGCTTCGATTTTCACTTCATTGGTCCCCAACACTAGTCCCCAGAGGGCCATTGGCAGGCAGGGACATTTGAGGCTGATTCAGGGGGAATAAACAGTCATGATTTTCCTGTCTCTAAACCCACATTCCAGGACTGAGAAGGGCAGCAGAGCCTGACATGAAGACAGAGGAACAATTGGAGCCCTCTCTCCTCATGACCAGAACAGATGGCACAAAGCTGTCCAGAGACTACAGAGGCAGGAGGCAGAGCTAAGCCCAGTCTTCTGAGGCCTCTCCAGAGGCAGCTAAGGACACAGTGTTCTCCTGAGGCCCTGGAGAGCCAGAAGAGGGAACATGGCAGGACACTCTTCCTCTCTTACCCTCTTTCCTTATTGCCCTCTCTTCCTCTTTTCTCTTCTCTTCTCTTCTCTTCTCTTCTCTTCTCTTCTCTTCTCTTCTCTTCTCTTCTCTTCTCTTCTCTTCTCTTCTCTTCCCTTCCCTTCCCTTCCCTTCCCTTCCCTTCCCTTCCCTTCCCTTCCCTTCCCTTCCCTTCCCTTCCCTTCCCTTCCCTTCCCTTCCCTTCCCTTCCCTTCCCTTCCCTTCCCTTCCCTTCCCTTCCCTTCCCTTCCCTTCCCTTCCCTTCCCTTCCCTTCCCTTCCCTTCCCTTCCCTTCCCTTCCCTTCCCTTCCCTTCCCTTCCCTTCCCTTCCCTTCCCTTCCCTTCCCTTCCCTTCTCTTCTCTTCTCTTCTCTTCTCTTCTCTTCTCTTCTCTTCTCTTCTCTTCTCTTCTCTTCTCTTCCCTTCTCTTCCCTTCTCTTCCCTTCTTTTCTCTTCCTCCTCCTTTCCTTCTTCTCTACCCCCTTTCTGTCTCTCCCTTCTTCCCTCCCCCTCTGGCTTTCTGTTTGTCTCTTCTTCCCTCCCCCTATCTCTTGGTCTCTGTCTCCCACTGTCTTTCTCTATCTGTCTCTCTTTTCCCCTTTTTACTCCCTTTCCCCCCCTTTTTCAGAGGTGGGAGGAAAAGAATATCAGTCTAAAATTTTTTTTTAAATATCAGTCTGGAGGAGGCTATTAGGTTAGTATGAAAACAACCCAATCAGGAAGGGAAGAGCACTTGTGTTCTCTGAGTGATATTGATCATTAGCCTTCTCTCCCAAGTGTATTGGTCCCTCACCACTCTCCCCTGCTCTATGCTCCAAGGAGCCTTTGTCCTATGCAACAGCCCTTCTCCTTCCACTCACCCAGGTCAGACCTTTGATTCATCTTCCTAATGCCCAATTCTGATCATGTCATTTAAGAAACCAATGATGGGTCCCAATTACCCAGGTCTTCAAAACCTGACTATTCTGTTTAACCTTAGGTGCCATTCACAATCTGACGACATCAGAACTAATATAACAGTCCTTTTCTCCCTCATAAGCATCCTCCCTCTCAGCCAGGTGAGTTATGGTGTCCTCTTCTCATACCACACTCACTGTGCCCTCCATCATGCTTCACTGACACTTTAAAAACCATGAAAACTCAATTCAGCCAGCCCCAATTGTCTTCTTCCCTTGAATCCTATAACCTTAGACCTGACCTGGCATTGGTAAATTGAGATCACTCCTCTCTGGTTCCAGGAGAATCCAGGAAAACAAAAGCTAATGTGGACCTTGACTTTGCCAGGCTGCATCTGTAAATGATGTGACCATGCACGGACCACACAGGGTGGCATAGTAGAAAGACCACTGGATATGAATCCAAAGAATTTAGTTTCAAGACCCTGCCCTTCCCTTTTTAAGGTACATACAGTAAAACTATTTATTAGGTACCTTCTGTGTTCAGAGCCCTGTGCTGGACAGAAGGAAAGAGATAAAGTTTAGAACTGAATCTAGTATGAGGATTAATTACAAACACAGATAACTATAATAGACAACATTTCACTGATGTTTATGTTAGAGAATTATAAAACAATGGTAAATTAGATCTGGGAAGGAAGGCTATTAATAGCTGAGCAAATCAGTCAGTCAATCAGCATTTATTAAGTACCTACTATGTTTAGGCAATATGCAAAGCACTGATGAAGCAAATCAGGGAAAGTTTCATGGAGATAACTTCAAGCATGGCAGAATTAGGAGTAATGGGCAGAAATGATGGGGAAGTCAATTTCAATTTAGTACAGGGAAGAACTTAACATGAGAATGCTCTAAAAGGGAAATGGAACATCTTTATAAGCAATAAGTTCCATTATAGAAAGAATAACTATTCAGATGTCATTTGAAATAGATGATCTCTCATAGAAAAGAGAAAAGGACCCACATGTTCAAAAATATTTATAGCTGCTCTTTGTGTGGTGGCAAGAAATTGGAAATTGAGGGGTTGCCCATCAGTTGGGGAATGGCTGAACAAGTTGTGGTATATGAATGTAATGGAATTCTATTGTGCTGTAAGAAACAATGAGCAGGAGGAGTTCAGAGAAAACTGGAAGGAACTGCATGAACTAACTGATGATGAGTGAGATGAGCAGAACCAGAAGAACATTATACATGGTATCATTAACATTATGTGTTGATCAGCTGTGATAGACTGGATTCTTCTCACCAATCCAAGGGTACAAGAAAGTTCCAGGAGACTCATGATGGAAAAGGTTCTCCAAATCCAGAAAAAAAAAGAACTGTGGAATATGGATGCTTATTGAACCATACTATTTCTTTTGTTTTGGTGCTGTTGTTTTTCTTTTTTGAGGTTTTTCCTTATTGTTCTGATTCTTCTCTTATAGCATGACTGATGCAGAAATATGTTTAATGTTGCTATATATATATATACATACATATATGTATATATACACATATATACATATACATATACATATATGTGTATATATATATATATATATATATATATAAAAACCTATATCGGATTGCCTGCTGTCTGTGGGAAGGGGAAGGGAGGGGAGGGAGAAAAATTGGAAATTGGAAATCTTATGTAAACAAATGCTGAAAGCTATTCTTACATATAACTGAAAAATAATAAAATACTTTTATTTTTTAAAAAAAGAAATAGATGGTCTCTGAGGTCTCTTTCAACTCATGGAATCTCTGATTACATCTCTGTTCCTGAAGAAAACTAACCATTCTGTTTATCTCACTACTAATGGGATAGAGGTTCTCTGCAGACAGGGTTGTGCTGGCAAATGTTTAACAATTGGCTTTCTAAAGTTCATACATAAATACATACTACAGCCATAATGCTTTTAAGTTAAACCTACATTTTTAACATTTTCTCCATCACTTTACTAAGACTAGAAATTTTATAAAACAATAACTGCAGCCCTAATTGAGCAGCATTTGCTAATTTCAGAAGTATAAATGCTCACAATAAAAGTTTAACAACTGGCTCTTGGGAACTAATAGGAGCTGACTGGAACAGAACACTGCCTGTGGAGCAGCTGACCTCCTTCTATCTCTCAATCACAGCATGGGATCATACACTTAGAGATGAGGAAGGACCTTAAAATCTATCTCATTCACCATTCCTCATTTTACAGATGAGGAAATGAAGGGCCAACAGTTAAGTGACTTGCTCAAGATCACGCAGATAATTCAGTGGCAGAGCCAGGATTTGAACATCAGTCCTCTCACTCCAAAGAACTGTCTGTATAAAGGAAGAATCAGCCTGGCAGAGTCTACACCCATACTATCTCTAATAAAATGACATCTCCCAAATTTCAAACTCCCTGAATTCTTTTCTAAGTTCAAAGTCCTGCCTTGATCCTGAACACCAGATCTAATTTATGGAAATTATGTACTTTAATTTATGTAGATTAAAGTGACATTTCCTTTCTGTGGTTTATCCCCAAAATTCCCCCCCAAAATTATCCGATTATGATGGTGAATAGGCAAGATGCTCTTCTTTTCTGGCTACATGCTGCGTTTGTTTGTTCAGTTGCCTGTCCGAGCAATTTAATTATCAATTCCCGGAGCTAATAGAGCATATCAGCCAATTATACTACTTTGTGTCGCTCTCACATAATAAGATTGCACATGATTAATGCTTTAATTTCGTGCTTGTTTCTGAATTTTAGGGGATGCCTCCATCAACTCCCAAGGAAAGAACCCTGAGCTAAGAACCAAGAGACCTAGGTACTGGTATGACATCTGCTACTAAATCACTGTGTGACCTTGGGCAAGTCTCTTTCCCCATTTGAGGCCTCAGCATATTCCCCTGCAAAGTGAAATGATTTGACAAGATGATCTCTCAGGTTCCCCATCATCTCTACCAGTCCATGGTCCTGAAGCACCCATGTATTGTTGTTTTCAACCTGTCCCTGTGTATTCCCATAATCAGAATAGCCAACATAGTGTACAACAGACCAGACATGCTACAGGAGTTCAAAGGTGAAGAAAGGCAATACTTAGAATCAGTAGTGATATCTTTGGTGTGCTTTGCAATATGTGAAGAATTTTCTATGACCTCTGTTGAGTGACTTTGTTTTTCCCTACAGGCTATATCTCATTGCCTAGAAGACTATGACCTTGAATTGAGATGACTGAAATAAGACTACCCCACTTAGTAAAGCTAAGAGGATAGGGGCAAAAGTTATTTAATTAAATATATCATATACCTGGATATGAAAGGGGGAAAGGTTCCCACATAAGACTGAGTGGGTTGTCCCATTATTTGGAAGCTATTCCTATCCATGGTCCTGATGGATCATAGAGGGTCACATAGGCACTTCATTACTAAGCACCCCAATTATTTCATGTGATTCTCATGACCATACTTCAAGGTAAGTTGCATAAACATTATCAACTCCACTTTATACATTAAGAAACTTAGGCTCAGAGGTGTGAGTTGAAATTAATAAATATTTAATTAAGTACCTACCCTGTGTTTGGCACTGATAGGTGTTGATCATGTGTGAAGTTTAGGTGAGACACATTCTCTGCCCTCACAGAGCCTATAGTCCAGTAGAGAGATGACACAAATAGAGAAAGCTAAATATCTATCTAAATAAATACAAATACAATATTACCCAAATTAACGTGAAGAACAAAGTGCCATGTCAGAGCCAAGGTATGGGGAGGAAAGTCAATAACCATCAAAGGGATATGGGAAGGTTTTATATAAGATGATTGCAATTGATTTGGGTCTTAAAGGATGGATAGAAATTCCACCCTTAAAAAAGGATGTGGGAAACATTATGTGTTGATCATCTGTGAGAGACTAGATTTTTCTCACCAATCCAACAGTACAAGAAAATTCCAAAGGACACATGATGAAAAAGGCTCACCAAATCCAGAAAAAAAAAGGAACTGTGGAATATGGATGCTGATTGGATCATACAATTTCTTTTTTTGGTGCTGTTATTTTTCTTTTTTGAGGTTTTTCCTTTTTGCTCTGATCCTCCTCGTATAACATGATTAATGCAGAAATATGTTTGATGTTATTGTGTGTGTGTGTGTGTGTGTGTGTGTGTGTGTGTATAAAACCTATATCAGATTACCTGCTGTCTAGGGAAGGGGGGAGGGAGGGGAGGGAGGGAGAAAAATTTGAAATTGGAAATCTTATATAAACAAATGTTGAAGACTATCTTTACATGGAGCTAAGTGGTCCAGTGGAAAAAGCACCAGCCCTGGATTCAGGAGGACCTGATTTAAAATTCAGCCTCAGACACTTGACACTTACTAGTTGGGTGACCCTGGGCAAGTCACCTAATCCTCATTGCCCCTCAAAAAATAAAAGAAAAAGAAAAAAAAGGACGTGGGAAGACATTCAAGGGATAGGTAATAGTGTGAACAAAGATCCCAGAACTGGAATAGAATAGTGACTGTAGCATACATGGAGAAAAGACATATGATTATAACCTGAAAAGGTGTGTCGTGCTCAAAATGACTTGCCCAAGGTCATACAGTGAGTTAAGTTGAAGTGGTGGGTGTAGAACCTGGGAACACTGGCTCAAATTTTAACTCTGTTGTCATTTTTTTAGGCAATGTTACCTTAAATAAGCCTCTGAGCCTCAATCTCTTCCTCTGTAAAATAAATAGTTTGAATGAGATGCCCTCAAAGAGCCATTCTAACTTTGACATTCTATATTTTAAGGTTCTTTCTAGCTTTACAATCCATGAAATTCAGTGCCTTTCCCACTATACCATGCTTCCCTTCCATTTAAAAGAATTTGTTGTTACTGTGTTGAGTTTTCAGGGAAGGGGGTGTCTATTTGCATATCCCAAGCTTCTACAGGTTTTTATATAAATTATTTTTTTGCATTTAATGGCTCGATGTTCAAAAAGAAGCCATTCCACTTCCCCTCTTTGCTCCTCCTAGGATTGTTTCCTTGCCTACAAGTGGTTTCATTCTGCCTTTCTAGCCCAGGAAGCCGTTTGGGCAGGGAAAGCAGGTCGACCAGGGAATCAAGCAGTAGGCAAAAAGGCCTGGTTGCTCATCAGGATGCTTCCCTAAGGACAGTGTACTTAAACGCATTTTGCTTCTACTTTTCCATTCCAGTATTGAAGGCTGATGGTTCAGGAGTCACACAGGCTGAGAAAGAGAGGGGTGGGGTGATGGAGGGGTCTAGAGAGAATGCATTTGCAAAGAGGATGCTCCTCTGCCTGTATTAATAATTAGCCCCTTCTAATTGGGATGAGAACCACTTCTGGCTCCTTGCCAAACCATTTGCAATCATAAAAGGGAAATGTGCACTAATTTCACATGTTAGGCGGGATGGGGAAATTTCCTTTTCTACCCATTTGCAGAACCACTGCAGTGGTCTAAGCAAGTTTCTCTAGGTTGTGTGGTCCACAGCCTGTGAGCTCATACTTGGAAATGAGGCCATGAGCAAATCAAGGATAAAAGCAACAAGGAGACCCACAGAGCCTCAGGGGCCATTGATCAGGCCCGGTGCAGCATGAACAGGAACCATAAAGCTGTCTTCCAGCAGGAGACTGAGGGTAGGACTGGACCACAGGAGTCCCAGAGAAGCTGCCACCCTCTCATAAAAAAGGTCAATGGAGTCAATAAGCAGAAAGATGAAACAGGATTCATTTATGAAAACAGACTTAGCATAATGGTAGCTCATTGCTTCTGGCATTCAGAGCCTTTCAAAAGAAGGTAGGCAATCACTGTGTCTATAAAGCACTGTTCTTTGAAGTGATGTTCCTACAATGAAGGCCAAACATTTCTTAGGTGCCTGCCTGTGTGGCTAACACCTGTCATACATGGAAAAAAAGAAGCTAGGTGGCACAGTGGATAGAGTGCTGGACCTAGACTCAGGAAGACCTGAGTTCAGATTTGACTTCAGGGACTAGCTGTGTGACTCTGGGTAAGTCACTTAGCTTCTGTTTGACTCAGTTGTTTCATCTGTAAAATGGGGATGATGATAATATTACCTACTTCTCAGGGCCTTTAAGGATCAAATGAGATAATCATTGTAAAATGCTTAGCTCAGTGCCTGGCACATAGTAAAGTGTTTATACACACACACACACACACACACACACACACACACACACACACACACACACACATATATATGTTGTTATTGTTATTATTATTGGAGGTAAAAAACCTAGATTTCAAATCAGAGGACCTTGGTTTGAGTCCCAGTTCTGCTATCTAATACTTGTATGACTTTGAACAATTTCTCTGGGTCAATTTCCTCATCTATAAAACAAGATGATTGGATCAGATGATTTCTGATGTCCCTTTCAGTTCAAAAGCCTAAGATCCATTAGCATATAAACTTAAGAGCATCGACTGTCTTTGCCTTTGCTTTGTATCCCCAGCACTTAGCCAGCCATGTAATAAATTCTTAACGAATGCTTCCCATAATAAGACATCATGGTGTAGTGGAGACAGAGCCAGCCTTAAGACAAGAAGACCTCAGTTCCAGCCCCTTCCCTTACATATGTTGGCTGTGTGAGCCTGGGAAAGTTACTTGCCCTTTCATCACAATAACTCTTTAAGCCTACAAGTTGCAGAGAAGATTTCTCCACCTAGAAGCTCCCTAGACCAATGAAATCAGAGTTCCAGTTCCTACCCCAACTGTTCTTGTGATTGATCTCATGAAGTAGTAGATCATATGATCTGTGCCATTGAATATGAGAAACTATGGGCAACCTCTCCCATCCCTCAATTCTACATCATCATAGTGCCTTTAATTATCTCATTAGAACTCCACTACCTGAGGTTTGGAGGGGCAGCTTTGGTGGGCAGTGGATAGAGCACTAGTTTGGGAGTCAGAAAGATCTGAGTTCAAATTTGACCTCAGACATTTACTAACTGTGTGACTCTGGGCAAGTCATTTAACCCCTATTTGTCTCAGTTACTCATTTGTAATTTATTTTTGTTGTTTTGTCCTTCATTCTAAAAGAGGACCATGATATCAGGGTGATTCCATGACTTGCACTGGATTGTATTTAAGTGGGGGGGGGGGGTTGTGCAAAGTCACCAACCTCACTCCCTCCTCCAGAGTCATCTGGGTCCAGTGGCAAGACATATCAGGATGATTAGAAATGGCCCTGAATGTTTAAGGCAATTGGGGTTAAGTGACTTGCCCAGGGTCACAGAGCTAGTAAGTGTCTGAGGTCAGATTTGACCTCAGATCCTCCCAACTTCAGGGATAGTGCTCCATCTACTGTACCACCTAGCTACCCTCCTCTATAAAATGGGGACACACTGGAGAAGGAAATAGCAAGCCATTCCAGTATCTTTGCCAAGAAAACCCCATGGACTTTGTCCATGAGGTTACAGAGTCAAATATGCCCGAACAACTTTAAATTTAGCATTGGCCTTTTCAGCCTCTGCTTTTAGAAGGCAAAGCCCCAGAGAAGATGGAATTTCAGGATCTAGGACAGCCTAGCTGGGGAAACATTCATAAAGTCCTATTCTAGTTATTTAGACCTAGAAGGGATCCTAGTCCAACTCCTGACTTTATGGCTGAGAAAATCGAGAGAAGCCAAGGGACTTGGCCAAGGCCCAAACAACAAGAAGCAGAGGAAGGATTTGAACTCAGTTCCTCTGACTCTAAATCCTGGGCTCTTCACTGTACAATGGGAATTTTTCAGATGGCTCTCAGATCATATTACTTCTTTCTCCTATATCTCAATTACAAAGGAAGCATAGTGCATGGAGCCCTAAAATAGGAAGCCCAGAGTAGATGAAGTCACTTTATTAAAGAAGAATATTGGGGAAGCTAGGTAGAGCAGTGGATAGAGCACCATCCTTGGAGTCAGGAGGACCTGAGTTCAAATTTGGCCTCAGACATTTGACACTTACTAGCTATGTGACTCTGGGCAAGTCACTTAACCCCAATTGCTTCACCAAAAAAAAAAAAAAAAAAAAAAGGAAAGAAAAAGAAAAATAAGAAGAATATTGTCATTCCAATATGCCAGGTAGAATCAGTCAGTTCAGTATTATTAGGTATTTTTTTTGTTTATTCGTCCTTTTAGCATTCTAGGCAGAATGTTGGGGTCTTGTATGGTCCTGTTGTATATTCTGTGGATTCCTGATGCTGTGTTCTTCAAGTAAGGCATGTTGTTTTCTTCAAAGACCTCAGGGCCAGCATGGTACTGAAACATTTTAGTGGGCCCTAGACAATCAGCCACCATCTCATTGTCAGCTACTCACATGAATTTACAAGTTCTCGACCCAGAGTTTTTCATGGCAATACAACTTTAGGCCTGCTTTCATTAACCCTCCAGTAGACGTTGCTGGGCTGAGACCCTATCGGCTAGCTGGACTGCCCTCTGCATTGATCACTTTTCAATGACCTGAATCCACGATGCTACTCCAAGGTCAAAGAAACAGTGCTTGCCTCCCTCAGTTGACCTGCGACAACACACTGAATACTTGGTCTCATTCTAGGACGTAGTGACAGTGCTACTCCATCACTTGCCTATGGACTGAATTTCTGATCTCAGACTGGAAAGATGATCTACTGTGGTTTCGTTTTTTGTATTTTCCAATCACTATTCAGTCTGATACTCTTCCCATATCTTTGCTGGAGTATTCATGGGAGAGAGATAGGATGTACAGCGATTTCCTCATATTCTGCCGTCTTTGCTGTCCCTGGCATTATTTAGCTCTCTTCTGTGTGTGAGTCTTATCTCTCCATCCAGTCTATGAGCTGTCTGAGAGCAGAATCTGGTTCTACTTCTCTTATTGGGCACCTCCTGACCCCCACCAACCATCCTAGATTGTGTGCGAAAGAGTCCTGTCTATGGGAGGGAAGGAGGGAAGCAGCAATGAAGGAAAGGAGAAAAGAAGGGAGGGAAGAAACAAAACTTATGTTCATTCTCGGAAATTGGTTAGAAAAATCAATCCCATTACCAAGGTACCACATAACATATCATCAGCAACTGAAGACGACTTCAGGTGTTGTGGGAATTGGAAGTAGAACATGGTGCACCAAAAACCTAATGCAACTGAGGTTGCATTAATAGAAACTTGCTGTCCAGAATGAGGAAAGTGTTAATCCACATTTGTTGTGTTAAGGTCCTGAGCCACATTTTAGGAAGGAAGATGGCAAACTAGTGTGACTGCAGAGGTGGGTATGGGAACCAGGATGCCAAAAGGCCTCAAAACCATTCAGTCACATGAATGAGGACAGTTTGAATGAATGAGTGTTTGACCTGGGAAATGAGAAGATTTGATTTAGCATAGGGAACACATTGATTACTTAGTTAATTATTTGATGCCAGCTGTATTTGTTGGACTTGACTCCACCTTACCCTTGTGCAGGGTCCCTTGTTCTCCAGCCTCTTTTTACCTCAGTTAGTAGCTTCCTTTTGTGTGTTGTCTCCCCCATTAGATTGTTTTGGGTTGGTTTTTTTTGGTTGGGCAATGAGGGTTAAGTGACTTGTCCAAGGTCATACAGCTAACAAGTGTCAAATGTCTGAGGTCAGATTTGAACTCAGGTCCTCTTGACTCCAGGGCCAGTGCTCTACCCACTGCGCCACCTAGCTTCCCCCCAACCCCATTAGATTGTAAGCTTCTCGAAGACATTATTTGTATCCACAGTGCTTTGCACAGTGCCTGAATCATAGTAGCTGCTTAATAAATATGTAATGACTGACTCATTGTCTCTATCTTTAAAACCCTATATTCTAAGGTACCTTCTTACATAAACATTCTCCAAGCTGGTGAATCTATAAATGCTTAGGAGAAGGGGGAGAAAATACTTCCTTACAGGTTACAGAAAAGGACAAAGGACAACCAGTGTGAATTCTGAACACTAGACACCTGATTGCTTATGTGGGCTATAGCTGATGAGATGACTTGACTGTGAACTGTGAGGAGAGAGAAAGAGAAACAGGAAAGAATAGAGAAGAAAAAGGCAATGGAAGAAGAGAACGGGAAGGTGGAAAACTTCCACCCAAATCTCATTCCAATGTCTTTTCATGGTATGGAACCTCTCAAATTTTTGGCCAGAGTCTGTGAAAAGTCATGGCAAGTCCTAACAAACCTGAAAAGCCTCAAGTCTGAACAGGGTGGTGGATTGAATATCTGTTGTTTGAGGACCAGCCAATCCAAGTTTAGTCACCAGGTGACCTGCAGGGGGATGCATTTGGGGGCCACAACAACTCACAAAGATCATCTCCTAAGCTAGAGCAGAGATCTCTGACTACACTGCAGGAGGGAGTAACTCCACAATGAAATCACAGATTGTTTAAGTATTAAATGACAATGCTTTATAAGGGGGATTCACATCTGTTATTTCATCTGATTCTCACAATACTTCTGTGAGATAGGAAGGCCAGGATGGTTATTCCCATTTTTCAAAGGTTGAAAAATGAATCCCAGAGAGGAGTGCCTTTGCCCCAATGAATGACTGGAAGAAGTGATTCACAAAGTATATGAAAATGAATGGATATGCATTGTATGTATTTGATCAACTTAAGCTTGTTTGTTTTCTCCTCCAGGCTTCTTTAAGGAGTTTATTTTCTTCCTAGTTCTGATCCCCAGAGCAGCATTTTAATTATTATTCTAGGACTTTCCTTCCTAATCACTGTGTACATCAAGGTCAGAGCCTCTCAGAACTTAGAGGATCTTTATCACTAGTGAAAATTAAATGTCAGGCAGAAGAAGATGAAACCGTAACATTGACCAGGGTGGATTACAATTTGGCTGAAAGAAGGGATGGTACAGTTTTAATATGGAGGACTTGTAGGGAATAAGGGAATGAAAAAGTCCCAAGGTTCTTTCTACAAATTGAAGCTATGCTCTGAGTTTTAATTGATTTGGCTATATAAAATGAAGACAATAATAGATCATTATAATAATTATTTTATGTAGGACCCTAGATGACTCATTTGCCTATTTGAACTATGTATGCTTCTGGCTCAGAACTGAAAGAGTTGCCACTTTGGGGTGATTTAACAATCCCTTGGCTCTCATGACAGAAGCACTGGACAGGGGATACATCCAAAAGGATTGGCCACTAGAGCAAGAAGAGCCTCCCCACTCAGCAGACCTTACAAAGAATGACTGTCCCCTCTGGTGCTCTCTTTTTGGCCAATCTATGGAACATGTGGCAGGGATAAATTTTGGGGACTTCCTCTGATCGTTATGGTGCCTTCACACACATGTCCTGCCAAGACAAAGCTGAGCCCGGGTCTCCGTCCTCCAGTTGCCTCTTCTATTTTGTCTTGCTTTCCCTCAACATATTTTCTTGAACAGCAATTCTAAGAGATGGGCTTTTGGGGATTGAGTTCTTCAGTTGGTTCTGGTTGTAATATAGGATGAAGAAAACTTTAATAGCCATTGCAGTACTTCCCAAAGAATATCACCACTGAAAGAGGGGAAGAGCTCAATCCTTGGCTGAGTTTCCCAAGAAGACATTTTCCCCAAGGGAGCTGTTCAGGCAGTAAAAGTGAAATGTCAACTTAGCAGTCACACAAAATAGTATCAATCTCCCAGGAGAGTATAAAAGTAATAAACAATTGTCACTTAATATCTATGTCTGTCAGCATACATTTATGAGTCTTAAGTGTTTTCAGCACTTCTTTTCTGTGAAGGAAATAATTAGCTGTCCTATACCTGATCTACATTGTACAGTGAGGACCTTTGTATTCTTTAGGAGGAAGATTCTAGATAAGAGCCAAATTTAATGTTAAGTGATTCTCCCCAAGGCCCTGGGATGGGGGTACAAAAAAATCAGAAAGTTTGAGAAAATAACAAGGATAATGATAAATGGCCAAAATTTGTGTAGCTTTTCTATTTGTTAGGCTGTGGGCTAAGTGCTTTATAATAATTATCTCATTTGCTCCTAATAGTAATCCTAGGAAGTATGTGCTCTTATTATCCTCATTTTATGGATATGGAAACAGGCAAACAGAAGTGAAGTAACTGGCCCAAGGTCACACAGCTAGTAAGTATATGAGGCCAGATTTGAAGTCATGTATTCCTGACTTCAGGCCAGTGCTCTATCCATTGAGTCAATTCTCTCTTTAGAAAAGTAGCTCCCTTGTACACAATATCAACAACACTGTGTGATCATCAACTGTGATACACTTGGCTCTTTTCAGCAATACAGTGATCCAAGATAATCCCAAAGACCTCATGATAGAAAAAATGTTCTCCATATCCAGGAAAGAAAGAACTGTAGAACCTGGATGCAAATTGAACCAGACTGTTTCTACTTTTTTTGTTTTTTTGAGGTTTTTCCCTTGTGTTCTAATTCTTCTTTCACAACATGACTAATACAGAAATAAGTTTAATGTAATTGTACAGATATAACATACATCACATTGCTTTCTGTCTTGGGGAGAGGGGAGGGAGAAAAATTTTGAACTAGAAATCTTATAAAAACAAATGTTGAAAAAATTAAAAATATATATTGAGGGGGCAGCTAGGTAGCACAATAGATTAAGCACTGTCCTTGGATTCAGGAGGACCTGAGTTCAAATCCAGACTCAGTCACTTGACACTTACCAGCTGTGTGACCCTGGGCAAGTCACTTAACCCTCATTGCTCCACAAAAAAAAAAATGTTGAGGGGCAGCTAGGGGATACAGTGGATAAAGCACCTGCCCTGGATTGAAGATCTGAGTTCAAATCTGACCTCAGACACTTGCCACTTTCTAGCTGTGTGACCCTATCCTCACTGTCCCGTAAAACAAACAAACAAACAAACAATGTTGAAAACTATCTCTACATGTAACTGGAAATAATAAAATACTTTTATGATTAATTAAAAAAAAAAGAAAAGTAGCTCCCCCAGAGATCCTCACACAAGGTGTCCCTTCATGAACTCAGAAGTAGGCCTATATTGCTACATATACATGTATACACAAATACACATATACATACATGTATAAATAGCCATATATCAATATATAGCTGTGTAATTAGTATGTCATACATGTGTAATACACACATGCCTATATATGTGTATACATGTATGTATACTTGAGTGTGTACATATATACATATTTTGACTATATTGTATATAATTATATATTATGTATATTGTGTGTGTATATATGTGTGTGTGTATATGTGTGTGTATACATATATTTGTTTATGTATATGCATGTGCATATGGAATTGTATCAGTGTGGTCTGCCAATATGTACCTTCATCTAACTGAGGCACTACTCAAATTTAAATGAAAAATATTGACTTCTTTTTAAGCTTATCCAACAAGGTGATTCATCAATAACTGGGCTGGAGTTCAAGCCCGAATACTTGTTCATTATTTAAGAGTGCATAAGTCACTTTCCTGCTCTGTGTCTCATTCCTCCCTTTTGTGTACAATGGGGATATTCACACTTCTTGAATCACTTACCTCTCAGGCTTCTGTAGAGGGGAAAAAACATTTTGTAATTTTTTTTTTAAGTTAACATGTCAGAGTTGGAAAAGATCTTAGAGATCACTTCCTGCAGTTATCCTCTCATCATTTTATTGAGAAGAAGAATGAGGCCTGGAGAGGGAGAGTGATTTGTTCAAGGGCCCATTCAGTAGAGACAACACTAGAACCTCAACATCCTGTCACCCATTTCATGGCCTTCTTCTCCCTGCAAAATGCCCCATCAAATTGAACCCCTTGCTCAGCATTCAAGGTCATTAACATTTGGCCTCACCCAATGGGATAGTCAGTGCTTCTACACACAATCCTCTATTCTCCATCCCCTATTGTTCCCAAACATATTGTGATCGCCCCCCCCCCCAATTTTTCACTCCTTTTGATGTTGTTCCCATCATCATTTGGTGCCTATTGTAACTGATTATATATATGTATATATATAATATATATGCAAATATACATGTGTGTGTATATATATAATATATGTGCATATATACATATGTGTATGTATGTATGTATGTGTTTTTTTTTTTTTACTGGATCTCCCTCTCTCATCCATGCTGAAAGTTCAGAAACTGAATCCTGCTACTGGAAGTTCTGACCTGCTCCATTTCCAATCTGGGACAATTCATCCCCTTCTTGGCAACCTGATAGTCCTTGCTCCTGGGATTGATGTCACATTTAGTGTGTTCACTAGACTGACTTTAACTCAAAAGCATCTTGGGGGGCAGCTAGGTGGCATAGTGGATAGAGCACCGGCCCTGGATTCAGGAGGACCTGAGTTCAAATCCAGCCTCATACACTTGATACTTACTAGCTGTGTGACCCTGGGCAAGTCACTTAACCCCAATTGCCTCACCAAAAGAAAAAAAAAAGCCTCTTGGAACTCCCAGGTTCAAACTATTCACCATCCTCAATTTCCCCTAGAAGCAGAGATTCTAGATGTGTGCCACAAAGCACCCTAACTTCTTAAATGAAAATAGATCAATAATTCCTGACAAGTTACAAAATGCTTTCGTTATAACAGCCCTGTGGGGTGGCTAGAGAAAGTATTATTGCTCCATTTTCCAGATAAAGAAACTGAGGCTCAAAAAGGTACAAATGGCTGCTAAGTGGTAGACTTGAGCTATGAACTAATATTGTGCCTAATACTAGTCCTATTTTTTCCAGACCAAGTTTCTCAAGGCCAAGTTCAAGTCCTTCACTGTTCTATGAAGCCTGTGTCATCTTTCACTGATATCTTTTTTTTTCTGACATTTCACAGCATTTCTAGGCCACAGCGTGATTTAGTGATACCCCGCCTTCTAGAGTTTTCATAATATTTCTTCATCTACCATTCTCCTGCCCTCCTCCCACACCTCCCCACACACTTGGACTCAGAGATCCTCCATGAAGGAATCGGGTTTTATTTTTCTCTGCTTTCCTCCAAGAAGACTTGAACAAGGCTGGGAATGGAACAGGCCCTTAGTACACGCTTCTCACCTAAGCCTAGAAGAGTAACTGTACTCCCTCCTCCCTTCTAAAAAGTTAAACCTAAAGACAGCTGCCCACCCTAACCCCCTGGAAGCCTCTGGGATGGTGGGAAATTTAAGACTTCTTCCCTTGTGGCATGTCCCAGCCCTCAGAACACATCCAGGGACCACTGTGGAGTTTGGGAAGCCCACATATCCCCCCACCCTCACACACCCCACTTCTGTCATATCCAGTTTCAGAAACAGCTGAAAATGTTCCAAAGAAGGCCACAGATAACCATGACAAAAGGCACCAGGCCAACCAGCTGGCTAGTCTCATCACCACCCAGCTCGGGACATAGCACTATTTGGAGCTGACACATGGGCAAAAACCTGAAGCCTAGCTGTATACATGTCTCCTGGCCATGCAGAAGGGGGAAATGTTTATAGCACCACTGTAGATTTGCTCCCTCAGGACTCACTGGAGGCAATGGAAAGAACTTTGGACTTGATAGAGTGTATCTGGATTCATATCTGAATTCTATCCTTTACTCTGTGCAATATTGGGCAAGGCCGCGAATCACTCTGCTCCTGCCTCTTAATCTATAAAATGAGAGGTATATACTACACAATTTGTAAGGTCCCTATAACACTGCCCTTCCCTGTCTCCTCCCTGCATGTGCTCCAAGTCTTTTTCTCACATACCATCTATCGGACCATGAGGCCATGAGACCTGTGTCCACACCCTGGGCTGGGGTCTAGTTCAGACTCTGCATTGTTTATTTCTGTAACTGTGCAGGTGCGTTTCCCTTCCCAGACCTTGGTCTCCCCCTTTGCAAGAAAGGAGAGAAGTAGATTATTTTAAAGGTTGTTTCCAGCTCAGTATTCCTTAAATCTGTGGCATTTGGGGGGCAGCTAGGTGGTGCAGTGGATAAAGCACCGGCCCTGGATTCAGGAGGACCTGAGTTCAAATCTGCCCTCAGACACTTGACACTTACTAGTTGTGTGACCCTGGGCAAGTCACTTAACCTTCATTGCCCCACCCCCCCTCCAAAAATAATCTGTAGTTTTTGGTGTGGAGTCAAAATGGCAGAGTATAGGCAGCAACCCAGCTGAACTCTCTCAGCATTCTCCCTAACTCCTCAAATCAAATTCTGGAGTGGCATAGCCAAGGAAAGGTCAGAGTTAGACATTTTGCCAACCCAAGACAACTTAGGAGGTTGGCAGGAAAGGTCTGTGACACTGCGGTGGGTGTTGGCCCATGCAGCAGCAACACCAGTAGAAAGCCTTGTAGGTGGCCATGACAGCAGTGACAGCAATAGCAATGGCAGCAACAGCATATTTGAAGCTCTCAGCAAAAAGATGGTAAGGGGATTAAACGACTAGTCAGAAAAATTTACAGGGGACTCAGTGATGGCACTGGGGGCAGCTGGCACTGTTTGGCAACTCTATTGCTCAAAATCAGCTCTGGATCACAGCTCCAGGGTGGAAAGGAGCACTTATAATCAGTCACAATGGAGAAGAGGACCTCATCACAGTTGTAGGGCCAAGGGGACTGCTGGTGCTTATGGCTGCAAGGAAGCAGGGGACCTTCCTGGGTAAAAACCAGAGTACAGAACAGAAGGGCAGTGACCACACATCTACACAGGTTACACCACCTTAGAAGCCCTGGTGAACTTGCAGGCTCCCAGAACTACCTCTGAAAACAGCAGGACAAAAAATCCAGAAGCTTGGGACAGTGCCTCTCCACACCCATGTGATCAGAGGCCAACTGTAACATAAAGTTCAAAGGCAAAAAACAGGCTGAAAAATAAGCAAGCAACACATAAAAAGAACTTGACCATAAAAACCTACTATGGTGGCAGGGGGACCAATATTTAAGCTCAGAAGAAGACAATGGTGACAATAGCTACAAACTCTCAAAAAATATATTAATTGGAATGAATCTCAACAAGAATTCATGGAAGAGTAAAGGGAAAAGACAAGAGTAATAGAGAAAAATTGGAAAAAATGTGTGATGCAAGAAAATTATGAAAAGTGAATTAACAGCTTGGTAAAAGAGCCCCCTAAAATGAACAAAATAACACCCTTAAAAGTAGAATTGGCAAAATGGAAAAAAAAAAGTACAAAACCTCGCTGAAGAAAATAATTCATAAAAAATTAGAATTGAACAAGTAGAAACTAATGACTTTATGAGACATCAAGAAATGACAAAACAAAGTCAAAAGAATGAAAAAAATAGAAGAAAATGTGAAATATCTGATTGGAAAAACAACTGACCAGGAAAATAGATTGAGGAGAAATTACTTAAGAATTTTTAGATTGCCTGAAAGTCATGATAAAATAAAGAGCATAGACATTATATTTCAAAAATTGTCAAGTAAAACTACCCCCAATATTTTAGAGGGTAAAATGGAAATTGAAATAATCCACCTACCACCTCCTGAAAGAAATCACAAAATGAAAACTTCCAAAATTAATATAGTCAAATTCCAGAGCTCTCAAGTCAAGGAGAGAATGCTTCAAGTAGCCATAAAGAAACAATTCAAATATTATGGAGCCATAGTTGGGATCACACAAGATTTAGCAGCTTCCATTTTAAGGGATCAGAGGGCTTGGAATATGATGTTCCAAAAGGCAAAAGATCTAGTTAACAACCAAGAATAACCTATGCAGCAATACTGAGTAAAATGGCAAAGATGCATATTTAATGAAATAGAAGACTTTCAAGTATTCCTGATGAAAAGATCAGAGCTGAATAGAAAATTTGATATTCAAATACAAGACTCAAGAGGAGCATAAAAAGGTAAACTTGAAAGAATAATCAGAAGAGGTAAGGAACAGCATGAGCAAAGGCAGAGAGGTAGGAATGAGCTTGGCATATGCTGCATACAGGGGAGGGGCTCATCTACCTGGAGGTGGTTCCTGAAGGAGTAGGAAGCTAGGGAGGAGGGAAAAGAAGGATGGCTTTCTGATTCTTCGGGTTTTCCTGGGACTGACTCATCCTGATGAGGTTTGCTAGAAATGTGGTTTGGCTGACAGCTACTTTAAGAACAGCTGGTGTTTAAATGATTGATCAATAAAATCTCTCATGTAGTTCACTGGGGATGCTGCAACCCAACTGGGCATCTCTGGAAAGACCAACAGGCCAAAAGAGAAGCAGGAGATATGAAACTTTTTTCTGCCTATAAAAATATTCCCCCAATTTTCTGCTTTTCTTCTAATCTTGACTATATTTGTTTTATTTGTACAAAACCTTTGTAACTTAATGTCATTGAAATTACTCATTTTACACCTAATTTTGCTCTCTCCCTCTTCTTTGTTCATAAATTGCTCACCTATCCACAAGTCTGATAAGTAATGTGTTCTACATTCTTCTAATTTTCTTGCAAAATTTCTCTTTATATCTAGGTCATGTATCCAATTTGACCTTATCTTGGTAAATGGTGTGAGATATTGGTCCATGTCCAGTTTCTGCCATCTTGCTTTCCAGTTTTCCCAACAATTTTTACCAAATATTAATTCTTATCCCCCAAATCTTAAGTCTTTATGCTTGTCAAGTGGAAATTTTTGTTTCATTCCATAAATTAAAAATAAAATTAAAAGAGAGAAAAGCAGGAGATCCTTCACTATCATCCTCAGGTCTTCCCCATTATAGTTTCTAGACTAAGAAGGATCAAATATGAACAGCTTCCTAGGTGGAAAAATTCCTTTAACTCCTAATCTAGTGCTCATGTGGAATTTGGGCACTTTTATCTATACCCTTTGATTGGTATAGCTGGAGGACTATTCTTACATATGAGACCCATTTCCTGTCCAAAACTGAGCTTCGTGATGGCAGGACCTAAGATTCCCCCCACCCCTTCTTCATCAGACTGAGGTCCCTGAAGGAAGAAACTGGATTTCTCTCCATTGTCTTCCTGCAGGTTCTAGAATTCAATCTTTCCTATTCTAGACATCCTCCAGGGCCCAGCTCATGTAAGACCTCATCCTGATCACACTGATGCCTCTCCCTCTGAAATCCTATAACCTTTCCTTGATACCACACAATTCAGCTTAATTAAATAAGCATTTTTAAAAATGCGTGCCATGTATGCTAGGTACAATGTTAGTTGCTGAGGATTCAAAAACTAAAGTGGAAGACACCCTGCTTGGACATATATTTTTCTGAATATTTCTTTCAGTTTTTCCATGTGTGTTGACTGTCAAGCCATAGGATAAATTACCAGTGGGCAAGACCTACATGACTATCATCAATAACTTTTAAAAGACTGTGAGATCCTTGAGGGCCAGTATCAGGCCTGCAACTCCTCTGATTCTTCTATCCTAGATTGTGAGCTCCCTAAGGGCAGGGCCCTTCTCCTCTTCCTCCACTTCCCTCTTCTCTTACTTGTAGAGACCACAAACTTCCCAAGGGTGGGACTGTGTTTCTTCTTCCTGACTCCCCCACAGCACAGCCAATCACAGTTCAGAGCATATGGGAGGAGCTCAAGAAACTAGCTAGTTATTGTAACGATTGGAATGACACCACCTGCTGGAGACTTACTGTAGAAGAGTTCCGCCCATGAAGCGAAGGTCTTTGAGGGCAAGACCAAGAGTCTTTTCTTTGGCGTCAGGAAGTGACGCAGGCTAGTGGGAGGAAGAAGGGGGGAGCCTGGCGCTCAGTCTGGCTCTCTTTCCTCTGGACTCTGGTGGAGAGTGGAGCTAAAAATGTGCTCTCCCTTTAATAGATAGGAATCTAGGCCTTTTCTTCTCTCTTTACCAAATTCTTATTCTCCTTAATAAATGCTTAAAAGTCTAACTCTTGCTAAAGCTTATAATTTATTGGCGACCACTCATTAGATATTTTAGACAGTTTAGCTAGAATTTTAGCCCTTAACATTATGGATAGACTGAGGAAGTTTTGAGGTTTGGGTGAAGGTGAAGGCACTGCTCTCCCAAAGCACTGATGTCAATGTTACACTTCTTTCAGAAGCTTATTTATTTTATTTATTTGTTTGTTTATTCTTTACCAATTACAATTTTAAAGAAAGACTTAAGACATCAGTCACCAAAGACCAATCCAAGTAGCAAGCAAAATGCAGAAGGACCCAAGTAAACAGCAGGCTCCAAACCACATTAGCAGAACCTGAGTGTTCTTGTTATTGAATCATTTCAGTCATATCTGACTCTCCACAACCCCATATGGGGTCTTCTTGGCAAAGATACTGAAGTGGTTGTCTATTTCCTTCTCCAGCTCATTTTACAGATGAGGAAACTGAGGCAAACAAGGTTAAGTGACTTGCCACAGCTAGTAAGTGTCTGAGGCCAGATTTGAACTCAGGAAGATATCTTCCTAACTCCAAGCCTGGTGCTCTATCCACTGTGCCACCCAGCTGCTCCAAGAACCAGCATAGCAGCATGGGAAGACTAGTCTTGGGTTAGGAAGATTCCTTTCTGACTTCCAGCTTTGCTATTTACTTTGCTATTGCCCCGAATAAGCCATTTATAAACTCTCTGAAGCTTATCTGTAAAACCTCATCTGTGAAATGGAGATAACAATACTGATCTCATTCACCTGACTGTTCTTAAGAGGAAACTGATTTGTGACCCTGCACATGCTATAGAAATGGAAGGTCTTAATAATTAGAAAGGTCCCTCCATCGTGAAGAATAAAGAGCTTTACTTATTTTACTAGGGGAAGGGGAATGGGAAAGAATTAACCAGTTTTTCATGGGATTTCTACTTTTTGCAACCTCTGGTCCAGAGTGTCAGAGTTGGAAGAGATCTCATAGATCATCTGTCACCTTCGTATTTTACAAGAGAGGAAACTGTGGACCCTAGAAAAGTGACTTGCCCAGTCACATAGTAAAGAGCAGAGGTGGGATGAGAAGTCTGGTAACCTGACTCCTTGTCAATTTGCCCTTTTCAGAGCAGAGGGGCTGTGAGCCACAGTGAAGCAGGCAATCTGTCTGTCTGTCCATGTTCTGACCTTCCTTTTCACCAAACCTCTCTGCATCTGAGCCAAAGACTCAAGAGAACATCTGAATTCTTGCCCTTAGTCAATATGTTTCTCTCTCCATAATTTTTTTCTTGGGTTCAAGCTGTTATCATTTGCTTGCACAGGCTCCACCCTGACCCAGGAGAGAGGCAGCCAACTGGAAACCACTGACAGACTTCTTATGTCTTCTCTTTCTACCATCGCTAGGGTTGAGTTTTCTGCAACAATATCAGAAGAGAGAAAAAACAGAGATAACACTGATACAGGAGAAAGAGCTCAGGACTAGAAGTTGGAAGTGCTGAGTTCAAATCCCAGGTCTGCCACTACCCTGCTGTATAATATCATCATAATGAAGAGATTACTGATAAGTTCCTTCCCCTTACTAACATGCAACAATTCAGTTCTGATGTTCATTTTTTTCAAAGGTTTTTCTGGGTTTTTTGGAAAGGATTGTAGGATTGAAAACCTAGAGCTAGAAGGAACCTCAGAAGCCATCTAGTCCAAATTCTTCATTTTACAGATGAGGAAACTGAGGACCAGGGACTAGAAGGGTTGAGGCAGAAGGTTCTGAGGACCACTGATGCCCAGGCTTCCTCAGTGTAGATTATAGAGGAGGCCCAGAATCCATATTTAGGGACTTTTCCCCTCTTCCTAACTTCCTCCTAGGCAGAGAGGTGGAGTAGTAAATAGAGCACCAGTCCTGGAGCCAAGAACACTCATCTTCCTGAGTTCAAATCTATTATTAGCCATATGACCCTAATCAAGTCACTTAACCCTGTTTGCCTCAGTTTCCTCATGTGTAAAATGAGCTGGAGAAGGAAACAGCAAGCCACTTCAGTATCCTTATTAATAAAACCCCAATTGGTATCATGAAGAGTCAGACACAACTGAAATGACTGAACAACAACAACCTCCTTTAGCTCCCTGCTCTTGAAGCTTGCCTCCCCAATCCCTCCCCAACCCACCCCTCCAGCCCCTCTCATCTAAAACTACCCTCAGATCCCTCATTGACATGGTAGAGAGATACCAAGAAGAAAACAGAGGGAGACCTTCTCTCTTCTGTGGCCTGGGCTGATTAAGAGATCTGCTCTGTTGCATCCTTGATTTAGTAATAATTCCTTGTGTTGAGTGGAGAGGAGGAAATTGATAGACAGGAGACCTGGGTTCTAGTCTCAACTCCACCACCAAGGTGTTGTGTGACTGTGAATGCATCACCATCCCTTACTGAACCTCAGTTTCTTCAACTGTCAAAACTGAGAAAATGACATCCATTAATCTTCCTTTTGGGGATTATTGGGAAGATCAAAAAAGATCATGTCTACAAAGGGCTTTATTTCCATAAAGTTCCATATAAAATAAAGATTTTTATTCCCCTTGCTTCTACAAGTGCTTCCACATCCAAGATTTCTCTTTACACTCAGAAAACTTCCCAGGAAATTAGAGGGGGGAACAATTATTATTATCCCCATTTTACAGATAGAGAAATTGAGGCCCAGAGAAAGAAAGGAATTTGCCCACAGTCACACACAAAAGTAGAAGGGATGAGGCTTGAACCCTCATTTCCTGATTCCCAGCTTGGCACCCTCTCACACTACTTACTCTTCCCCAGTCTTAATGGAAGACACTCTGGTCCTGTCCTAGCTGGTCTACAGGGCCCTGAGATCTCAGGAGCATGGCAGGGCCAGATCCCCCAACAGATGCACAGCTGTACCTCCCACATTCCAGGACAATCATTGCCATTCTGAAGCATCCCTGTAGTGAAGGATGTCTGGTCTACAACTCCAGCTACCCTTCTAGATAGAGAAATAGGAGATCCCCTAGGTGAGATTCCAGGCTGGAACACAGAAGACCTTCCTAGTTCAAGATGGGCCCTTGCCTCCCCCTTCTTCCCCCAGTACAGGGGTGGAATCAAGACAGCTTCTCCGCTTTAGACCTCGTTTGCATCCCTAATCAGGCAGGTCCTGAAGGGCACAGAAACCACAGAGGCAACTGTCTACATTCATTAGGACGGTTTCCTAGATCGCATTCTAAGAAATGCAAATAGAAACTGTCCATTCCGTGCTTTAAATTAAGACTCCATCTGCAATCTTTCCCTGGATTTCAGGTCCCCTTCCTCTAGCTCATCTGCCCTGCAAGAAATAGAAATGGAAAGGATCCACATTTGGGGTATTTGCTGGCTTTATAATTTGAGACAAATTAACATGGGGATGGGTAAGCAAGAAGTTATCACTAGGGAAGCAGCTGATCAAAGATGCATGAAGATAACCAAATCATCCCCACCCACACAAAGCCTCAGTTGTTCCATCTGTAAAAGATGAAAGAACTAAATTCCACGGCTGACTACCAAGCCATTTCTATACCAGAAAGTCATATTGCTGTCCATCAGCTGCTCCCCCACCCCGAGGGCTGAGAGCTGCACAGTCCCAGTTCTCTATGCTCTGAAAAAGCAGCAACATCTGAGCTCCCAGGCCTCTGTGGCCCAATCTCCTGACCTTTCTGACCTACCAAAGGAACCAGAGGTGGACCCCCCTAGAGTGTTGGGTAGAGTCCCTATGGAGGTTCTATTGGGGCCGGGGAGGGGGCAGGGGAAGGGACAATGGCCACGTGAGGGAGAGTTGGTAGTGGAAGTTTATAATCCAAAGCAGGAGATGCATGATGATGAAAATGCAGCTCTATCAAGGTGATTTTCATGCATTCAACAATTAATTAATCATCATCTACAGCTGACACGATACTGGGCTAGTCACTGAAGATGTACACATAGACCTTTCTGTCAAGAACCTTAGAATCTGATTTTGCTTTTCTTTGCTTTTTGGTCCAGACTCATGGTTTCATTGAGGGATGGTAAGCTTCCTCTATCAAGAGCAACTTTTCTGCTATTTAGGTTATTAGGAATTGCCTGGGACTCTTAGAGATTAAGTGACTTGCCCAGGGTCACACAGGAAGTATCAGAGGCCAGATTTGAACTCAGGAAAATGAGTCTTCCTGACTCCAGGCCTGGCACCCTACGGTAGGTACTTCTTCTCTCCTACCCCCACAAATGCAAAGGAAAAGTCTAATGCTATACAAATTGATAGATCATTGTTAGGTGGAAGGGAGAATCAGTGAGACAGAAACAATACCTTAAAGGTGCTTAAAGGGAGGGAATTCGATAGATGGCAATAGAAGAAGCAGGGTCCATTGAAGGCCTGGGGTTGACAGGATCAGAGGCATCTGAGAAGGGTCCAGTCTGTAATGTTGTTAAAGGCCTGATTTTGCAGCTTTGTAAGATTTTGAGGTGTGAGACCTCAGAGATCACCTAGCCTGCTCCCCTTTCCCTGAGCTAGCCCATTAATATTTCCAGATGTTCATTTTCCCCTCTGTAGAATGAGGGGGGTTGGACGAAATGTCCCCCAAGATGTATCTGGTCTGTCTGAAATCCCTCATTTTACTGAAGAGGAAAACAGACACATGGAGGGGAAGAGACTCTATCCAATCAATAATTAACAAGCATTAGGGGCAGCTAGGTGGCACAGTGGGTAAAGCACTGGCCCTGGATTCAGGAGGACCTGAGTTCAAATCGGGCCTCATACACTTAACACTTACTAGCTGTGTGACCCCAGGCAAGTCACTTAACCCTCATTGCTCAGCCAAAAAAAACAAACAAACAAGCATTTCTTAAGTACCTACTGTGGGCCAAGCACCATGATAGGCACTGGGGACACAAATATAAAGAATGAAATAATCCCAATAGCCCAAGGTCCCATGATTCATAGGGGCAGGGCCAAGACCCAGCTCTGGGCCCTGGCCCTTATTCAACCATGACAGGAGGCTATATGTTGCTAGGCAGTCCTCCTTTACTAGGTACATGTTTTGGTCTTTCATGGGCACCAGCATGACATCTGTGGGAGGACAAACTATAACTCTTCTCTTCTTGGCCCTTAACCCTCGTGCCCAATGTGCTGTTAAGATTTATGAGCAGATTTAACCTTCCTAGAAAGGGAGTCCCTGAATGTGTATTTCTAATTGCAATTAACCTGTAATTGAATGTTCATCTAATAATTAATACTCATGTGAAGTATTTCCCTTCCAAAGCCCTCAAAAAAGATGATTAGCTGGTTCCTTCTCCTATAGGCCAAAAGATAAGACAAGGAAGAGGAAACTGAGGGAGGCAGTCAACACAGATGAACCTCACAGGGTGGGTAGTGATAATAGCCCTGAATCTGGACTCAAAGGGCATGGGTTTCAATCAAAACTCTGCTTACTACCTGTGTGAACTTGGGAAATTACTTCTCTTGGGGTCTCAGTTTCCTCATCTATAAAATGAGTAGATTGGACTAGGTGATCCCTAGCAAGGGGGCAGCCCCCAACTCTCTCTCCCCTGATAAACTAATCAACATCTAATGAACAAATTCCATTCCTGTTCTATCTGATGTACCCTACATAAAGCTATATTTCATCCTTCAATAGGGACGCCTTTACATCATGCCCAGCAGGTCTTGTTCTAAGACTTGGATTCTTGCCCTGAGCATCCCCCAAATTGAAGAGAGGGAATTGATATCCACAGTTTTTAAGCCAAGGCAAATGGAGTGGAGCCCTTTGAGTACAGGGAAAGCAGGCCCAGGGAAAGGTTCATGGTGGGGTGGAGGAGAGGAGGGGCTGATTGTTGTCTTTTTATTTTGTCTTTTGCTCTGGGGGAAGAGCAGAACTGGAATTATGAATGTTTTCACCAGAGGTAAAAACAGCTGAGTATTTTGGAGTTGAAAGAGGGGAAGTGATGGAGATGGCCAAATGACATTCCTGTGATGAGTACCAGGAGAGGCAGTGACTCTTATATGAATGAGTCTTGTATGGAGTAGTGTAGGCCCTTCCCTACATAATAGAGGAAGGAGTTGATAAAGACATCCATGATATACTGATTAATTATGGTACGCCTAATTAATTGATTAGTTAGGGTATAGCCTCCCACATCTATACACAGTCTCAGTGGGAAGAGTGGGTGCACATAGCATATACCAGTAGAAAGGCACACCCATAGGGAAACCAGGTGGTGAAGGCAACTGATAGCTATGGCCCCTCAGGATTCTGATGTCTTTTCCTTTCTTACGATGCTGCTCCCACTAGGCATAATGTCTGCTGGGCGGTTGCCTGAGATGAAATCCCTAAGCCTATTTTCTTTCACAGTCCAACTCTAAATAGCTAGTGAGGGTGTGCTTCTTGAAAGCCAGACGTCCCACTCCTCATAATCCGATCCTGCCTTATTTGACTCACTCTTGGGTTTGGTGACCCCCTAGCTCTTATTTTGCAAAATACCACAACCAATGGGATAGAGAGAAGATAAACCCCCTTCCCAGACTGGAGGTGAGAATAGATTTCTTCTAAAGATTCACATCCACCAGGGTTGTTTCCTGCCTCAACTCACCCCTCAGAACATTTCTAATGGGGGGGGGGTGCAATGAGGGTTAAGTGACTTGCCCAAGGCCACACAGCTAGTGAATGTCAAGTATCTGAGGCCAAATTTGAACTCAGGTCCTCCTGAATCCAGGGCTGGTGCTTTATCCACTGTGCCACCTAGCTTCCCCCTCATTTCTAAACTTTTAAAGGACATTCAGCCATGCAGGCAATCTTTAGCTAGCCAATGGCTAGCTATCCTCTAATTTCATCAAGCTTGATTAAAGATCTTTATACCACATAAAAGGTTAAAAAAAAATCAAGCCCTTCTTTAACATCCTGACTCTTTTACTTGCCCTTATCTTCTGTAATTTCATCAACTGGCTAAGGGGAAAATCAATTAATCAAGTATGTTTTGCTATACCCAGAGTCAGATGACCTTGATTCACATGAAAGCTTTGTTGCTTACTAGCTAGCAAGTCACTTAATTTCTTAGAGCTTTAGTCTTTCCATATGTAGAATGGGAACAGTTTTATTTACAGCGCTTACCTCCCCCATGTGTTGGGGAGAAAACATTATCATAGGAGCATAGATTTGAAGCTGGAAGAGACCTCAGAGGTTATTTATTCCAATCCCCTCAATTTACAGCTAACAACATTGAGGCCCAGAGAAATTAAGCCAGAACAATGATTTGGACCCAGGTCTTCTGACTCCACATCAGCCACTCTTCCCATGGGACCATGCTTTCTCTCAATTAACAGAACCTAAGAGAGAAGATTTCACTTGAGAAAAGAGGGGATGATGCCAATTATCTTCCTGTAGAGTAAATAGAATATAATTCCCAGCCAAGCAAGAGTTTGTGGGTTAATAAATGCTGTTAAGGAAATAAATCCAACCTGCCAAGGAAATTAATCCATAAAGTCATATTTCTAAAGACTTGACAATGAATAAGAGTAGGCAAATGTCATTAAGAACTACATAGGCACCATTAAAAAACAGGGCCAGGTGGTGAGAGAGGTCCAAGCAAATTAAGATAAAATACCAAAAAAGGAAAATATTAAAAAGGAAGCATCAATAGAATTTATCTTAAGTATAGTCGGTGTCATACAATTGTTTGGCCCTCACTTTTCTTTTTTTTTGTGATGGTGATAACCCAGACACACTCCTTACCCTCCCAACTCCAACACCTCCCATGGGTCACTCCTAGGCTAGAGAGTTTTCCCTGACAAAGGGATTGCACTAGGATCTCTGGATGATGAACAACCTTTGGAACCCCAAGGAATGCAACTCTAGTGGTGGAATTTCTGGGAGGGAGGAAAATTGTTTGGAGAGTTGTGTGATGGGACAGGGAAGGCTTTTATTGCACCCCCCTCATAGTTTATTTCACTTTATCAACACTGTATGTTGTTAGACTTTTAAATTCAACATCCCTGCTGAATTAGAGGTGTTAAGGGCTAAAATTCTAGCTAGTCTGTCTAAAATATCTAATGAGTGGTCGCCAATAAATTACAAGCTTTAGCAAGAGTTAGACTTTTAAGCATTTATTAAGGAAAATAAAAATTTGGTAAAGAGAGAGAGAAAGGCCTAGATTTCTATCTATTAAAGGGAGAGAGCATTTCTAGCTCCACTCTCCACCAGCGTCCTCAGGAAAGAGCGCGAGACCGAGCGCCAGTCTCTTCCTTCCTCCTCCCACTAGTCCGCGTCACTTCCTGATGCCAAAGAAAAGACTCCTGGTCTTGCCCTCAAAGACCTTCGCTTCATGGGCAGAACTCTTCTACAGTAAGTCTCCAGCAGGTGGCGTTATTCCAATCGTTACAGAGGTAAAGGAGAAGAAATCCCTGGTACAGGATTAACGCAGTGAGACAAAATTATGTGGGAACTTCTCCCAGAAAGCCCAGTTACTAAAGCATTTAAGTTAGGGTTCGAAGGGACTTTAGAAAACTTCTAGTCCAACCTTCTTATTTACAATAAAGAATAGAGGCCAGAGAGGGCAAAAGATCTGCCCAAGGTCACGCTGTTTATTAGTCCTAAGCTCAGACCACTCTTCACTACCCCAAATTCTGTCCCCAAACAGAACAGAATAACCTCCAGAGAGAAGCAATCTTTCCCATTTTCCTTGCTTTTTTTCTGAGGGATGGGTTGAGGAGCATGGTCAGGTGGAGGCTGGAAGCTTGGTGAACTCTGACAACTGCCAACCAATCAGTGTTGATTTTATTGTTTCTTCATTTTCTTACTGTTTTCATTATATTAGGCTTTCTCAAGCCTTAGATTGAATCTGGAAAGAGGAGAAGAGGGTTGAAATGTCACAATTTCACTAGGAATGTGGAAGCCTCTGAGCACAGTGCCTGGCACTTGGAAAGCACTTCATAAACGCATGGAATGTTAAAACCTGGGGGGAGGAGGGTACATTTTTACCTTCTGTTGAATCATAGATTTCCCTGCATTGAGTAAATCACTGGATCACAAAATAATGTGTTAGAGACCCAAGAGCATCTGCAATGACCCACTCATGATCAAAGGACTAAATGTTGAATGAAATAAAATTTACCTTGGAGTTAGAAATAATAGTTTCAAATGTTAAGTCAGCCACTTATTATTAATGTGCAGGTGTTTTAAGCTTTCCAAGTCTCTCTTTCTTTATAAAATGGGGGTAGTTTGTACTACCAAAAAATTTTTTAAAGATTGTTTTGAGGAGGAAAAAATGCCAATAACTTTACAAATTATTATGTCTCACAGGAGGAAAGTGAGGCCCAGAGAAGGGAAGGAACTTATCCAAGAGTGCACAGTAAATTAATAGCAGAGCAGGGATGGGTACCCAAGACTTCTGACACCCAGCCCAGTGCTCTGACCGTAGCCTAAGCCCAAAGATCCCCTCCCTTAACTTCTCATTGAAATATTGTTCCTACAGCTTTCCCAAGAATAATCAGAGACATTAGATGGGCTTTCTCCCCATACCGACTGAGCCAATATTTTGATAGCTTTGATAAGATCCAGACAATCCATGAAAATAATGTGCCTCAGAGCTAGTGGCCAGAGAAATAACACTTCAATCAAAGCCATGGGCTTTTCTTCAGGATGCTCCCTACTCTATTCAAACAACACCATTCTTCATTTGCTGACATCCCAAGAAAAAGCCAACCCTCCCTTTACAAAGCTATTTATTGGGTCCTGACCATATGCCAGGCATTTCTCTTCCTTTAGCCTTCTAAAGGTGTTTCTGATCCATGCAGACAGCATGGTGGGGCTATTGTTGTTTGTTGTTGCTCTTGCTGCTTCTGCTGCTATTGTCCTTGATGACATGTGTCTTTCCTCTTCAGCTAGACTAGGAGATCCTGAAGGGCAGATCTGTTCTTGATCTGTATCTGTGAGCTCCTTAAGGTCATGGCCTGAGCCTCCTCCTTTGCTGTGTCCTTCAAGGCTATAAAAGCCCCAAGGTCAGGGCCTGGATCTGCTTCTTCTCTGTAGGCAGGCACAGAGCTTGGCACAGAGTGATGACTTAACAAAGTCTTTCTTTTACTTTTAAGATTTATGTCCTTCCTACCTCCAAAAGGACTCGAGGGGGCTCACATAGGAAAACACAATATGAATTAAGGCCTATTCATTTTGGGGGGGGGGGAGCGGGGAGGGCAATGACTTGTCCAGGGTCACACAGTTAGTGTCAAGTGTCTAAGGCTGGATTTGAACTCTGGTCCTCCTGAATCCAGGGCCAGTGCTTTATCCACTGTGCCACCTAGCTGCCCCATTAAGGCCTATTCTTAATAAATCCTCAGCGACTTCTGCAGATTCCTAATCTCACCAGGACTTCCAAGGAATGGTCAGTGAGTGAGGTAAGGATATTTCCCAAATCCTCTTCAGAGGACTCTCCTGGTAGACAATGATCTGTGCAAGGTCCAGGTGGAAGAGCAATGTTAGAAGTACATGTAACAGCGGAGCTTTTACAAAGAAGAATATTAACTTCAAAACATAACCACAAATATACAAACACATTTCTCTGCAACATGTTGGAGGCATAATCCTCCTCCTCCTCCCTTGGACCACCTCAGTCTCTGGGGAAGGGAAGGGGATTAGGTTCATAATTTATCTGGGTCCCCTTAGAGCACAAGCTCAAGTCCAAGTCCAACCCTCCCCCATTCCCTTCCCCCTGGCCTTGACCTTGGGCTCAAGTCTCAGGAACCCTGGCTTGTCAGGGCTTCCATGATGACCTGGCTGGCTGCACCAGCCTGCCTGCAGTCCTGGTCCTAAAGTGACCATGGCTTCAGCTCCTGGAGGTATGGAGATCACCCCTGGCACCTGGAACTACTGACAAATAACAAAAAAGCAGAAACAAACACCCCCAGGCCCATTTCTCAGAGCCCTGGGAAAAGGCTTATCCCTTCCCTTTCTTTCATGGAGTCCAGAATGGGAGCAGATGCTAAGAGCACAGCTGAAAAGATGGTGGAAAGAAAGCCAACAGCTTAGTAGCACCACTTTTAAAGATGTGGAGAGCCAATCAAGGAGGCCACTTTCATTTACATAGTAGGAGGCACAACAAACTCTGTGTTAGAAAAACTGAGCATGCTTAAGGCCAAGTTTTACACACACATATTTTGTCAAAATATATAAAAATATATAGTGTACATTATGTATTATACATTTGCCTGACACATAGGAGGTGCTTATTAAATGTTAGTTAACATGACTTGAAAAGAACGTAGGGAATGGATAGCAACAATGAAGGGAACTAGATGGACAGCCTGAGGATTGCCCTGGTAGCCACAGAATATTATGTAACCCCTGATTTGAATACTTGCTACTGTAAGGGGCTAGAATTCTAGCTATACTGTCTAAAATATCTAATGAGTGGTCACCATTAAATTAGAAGCTTTAGCGAGAGTTTAGACTTTTAAGCATTTATTAAGGAGAATAAGAATTTGGTGAAGAGAGAGAGAGAGAGGCCTAGATTCAGCTGTTTATGTCAGGGAGCCAGCATCTCCTGTTCTGCTCTCTATGAGAGTCCTGACAAAAGAAAAAAAGTCACCCCTCCTTCATCCCACAAGCCTCCTGTGAAACTGGGAACATCCCATCCACTCACACACAGCTCCAAGCTAATTGGCTGGTAGCCTTGATAGACAGTACTCACAAGCAAACATCACTTCCTTTGCCAAGGAAAAGCTGCATGGCTTGCCCTCAGATGCCTTCTCCCCATGGCAGAGCTTTCCTACAGTAACTCTCCAGCAGATGGCATCACTCTAATCATTACACTACAATGAGAAGACCCAGAAGTGTACCATTCCATTGAGTAGATCCTTATGGATGAGAATCACTCAGAATGTGAGGGTGTGGGTAAGTGACAATTTGAACTAATGGAGAGAATACCCACACTAAAGGATCACTGATCTATGGAAGTCTAAACCTCTGAGGGACTTAGTTTGGTATAGTAGAAAGAATATGAGCCCTGGACTTCCATCTTTATTCTATTGTATTAATAACTGTAGAACATTAGCCAAGTTACCTCTCTCAACCTCAGTTTCCTCTTCTATAAAATGATAATAATATTTATAATAACTATCTCATGGGTTTGTTGAAGAAAATATTTTTAAATCCCCAAACACTATAGAAATGTGTATTACTGTTATTTTTACCATTAGTAATAACACAATGTCCCTTGGGACCTTGTGCATTATAGGTGGCTCCATATATGTCTATTGACAAAATGATTGGTCCTTATTGGATTAAACTTGTTTGTAACTTGAGTACCATTTAAAAAAAAATTAGTACCATTTATTTTTAAATCTTTCTCATACCATTAACCACTTTGTAAACCCTTTATTCAGGAATGATAAAAAAGAAAATCTTCCTGTGTCCTATATTCCAAAATGAGATTTCCTTATGAATGAGATTTGGCTCTATTCCTTTCCCTGGCCCTTAGTTTCCTTCTGTAAATAAGAATCTCTAAGGTCTAACTCTACTCCTGAAGTTCTGTGTCCTATGATACATGGGATAATCATTTAAGGTAAATTCATATTTATTTGTTCATTCATTCATTAGGGGAAAAAACACCTTTTCTGAGCATCTACTATATACAGGGTCTCTTACTAGGATATACTCCAGGGGAGACAAAGATGAATAAGGCAGAATCCCTGACTTGGAAGAATCAAGATTATAGGTAGGAAAACCTGATGTAGTTCTTGTACTTGGGAGAGACAAGAAATGGGCATAAATAACCATATTATTGAAGACTGAATGTGAAAATCCAGAGACTTTCTTCCTCTGAGAAGAGAAAAGAAGGTACTAAGTGATATTAGTGGAGGGAGCAGTGAGCTCTGGTTGTGAAGATCAGGGCAGACTTCATGGATGAGGAAACATTTGAACTGGGCCCCAAAGAGCAGAGCAGATATCAATAGGAAGAGTTTGAAAACAAAAGGATCACAAGCATAAGGAAGAGTATGAGAAGACACATGAAGGCAAGAGAATCTAAGTTGTATTTGGGGTGCAGAAAAATCTACAAACCCTATTGCCAAAGATGTAAAATATACTTGTTAGGGACCATCTGAAGAGTCTGAGTGAATCTTGGAGAGGAATTAATTTAATCTTTCAAGATCTGATATGGAAAGAATGAGGAAGTAATAAGCTCTTACCATATAATCCATCATCAGAAAACCCCTAAGCAAAAGCTAAGACTAAGAGCCATTCCAGTGTGGAGAAGCGATCGAAGTGATCGAAGGAAATGAACAAGAAGTTGCAAAGAATAATTGCAAACTATTAACAACCACAGGAAAGATTGCCCTGAATCACAAATAAGAGAAATGTGAATCAAAAGAACTTTGAATTTTACCCAGCAAATGGCAAAGATGACAAAAGACTGGGAAAGTCAATGTTGGAGGGTTTGTAGAAAGACAGAATAATATACTATTGATGGGGCAGTGAATTGATCTAACCATTCTGGAAAGCAATTTGGAATTATACTTAAAATAAAGGTGACTGAAATGCCCATCCCCTTTGATCTAGAGGTCCCATGGCTAGGCATATACTCCAATAAGGTCAAAGACAGAAAGAAATGTTCCATACACACCAAAATATTCATTGTAATGATTTGTGGTAGCAAATTCCTAGAAACTAATTAACTATCCATTGATTATAGAATGCCTAAATAAATGATAGTGTAATGAAACATTAATGTCCATGAGAAATGATGAATATGAAGAATTCAGAGAAGCATGGAAGACCTTTATGAAAATATATAGAGTGGAGTAAGTAGAATTAAGCAAAAAAAAAAAAAAAGAATCAACAGAACCATTTATCAAGTGCTTACTACATTCCAGTCACATAGATACAGTGACTACAATGTTCTAAATAGGAATGACAAAAATCTGATTGTTTGGCATTTATAATGACCAATTAGATCTTGGAAAATGGTGTGAAAATGTACTTTCTTCCCATCTTTGCAGAGGTGAGAGACTATAGGTATGGGAGATTTCATATAACTATAAGATTCAGCTGATGCATTGGTTAGATTTGTTGAAGTGGTTCTTTTTCTCTTTTCCTTGTTTTTATTTTTTTTTTCAAATCAAGGCAACAAGCACTTTTTTTTTGGCAGGTCAGGGCAATGAGAGTTAAGTGACTAGCCCAGGGTCACACAGCTAGTAAGTGTCAAGTGTCTGAGGCTGCATTTGAACTCAAGTCCTCCTGAATCCAGGACCAATGCTTTATCCACTGCACCACCTAGCTGCCCCAACAAGCACTTATTAAGAAACTTATGTGCCAGGCACTGTACTAAATGCTGGGGATAGAAAAAAGGCAACAACAACAACAACAACAACAACAACAACAACAAAAACCAAATGTAACTTCTTGAGACCTCTGCCCTCAAGAAGCTTACAGTCTAAAAAGGAGGCAACATACAAAGAAGTATGTCCAACCAAGCTATATAAGGGATACATTGGAAATATTCTCAAAGGAAGGCATTGCAGGGGGAGAGGAATCAGAAAAGGCTTCTTGCAGAAGGCAAGATTTTAGATGAGACCTGAAGGAAGCCAAGAGGTGGAGATGAGGAGGAAGAACATTCCCGGCTTGAGAGCCAGCCAATGAAAATGCCCAGAGTCAGGAGATGGCATGTGTTATTCAAGGAACAGCAAGGAGAAAAGTGTCACTGGATTTCAAAGTATGTGGAGGGGTGTAAAAAAACTGGAAAGATAGGAATGGGTCAGATTAGGAATGGTCTTAAAAAACACAGGATTTTATATTTGATCCTAGAGGTAATAGGACCACCAGAGTTAGGTGGCACAGTGGCTAGAGCACCAGGCCTGGAGTCAGGAACACTCATCTTCCTGAGTTCAAATCTGGCCTCAGATACTTATTAGCTATATGACCCTGAGCAAGTCACTTAACTCTGTTTGCCTCAGTTTCCTCAACTGTAAAATGTGCTAGAAAAGGAAATGGCAAACCACTCCCGTGCCCTTTCCAAGCCCAAATGGGGTTGTAAAAAGTTGGACATGCCTGAAAAACAACTAAACAACATAACCAAAAGGACAATATATACTATAACATCAACAACATAAAACAAACCATAGTATCAGTTCTTCATCATTGGCATCTGATCGATTAAAAGATCAACCAGGATTCCAAAGGAATTCCAGAAAGCTGCCTTCCTCATGACAAAGAGATAATGGACTGACATACAGAATAAGAAATATATTTCTGGATATGAACAATAGAAGAATGTGTTTTGTTTGACTGTACTTATAGAATACAAGTAGTTTTTCTTCCTCCTCTCTCTTTTTCTTTCCTTTTTTCATTTGGGAGGGGGTAAGGGAAAATAAAGAAATGTTTGATAATATAAGATAAAGCATCTTATAAGTGCTATAGTTTGTCATAGGGAATGGCTCAATGAGTAATAGGGGAATATATTCTGAAATTGTGATATAAAAAGAATAAATTAAAATTAAAAAAGAAATCCCCTAATCAGAACCAACCCCCTAAGAAGGCTTGCATTAAGAAGCCCTACCTTACTTAGGGGAGGAAAAGAAAACATTATCTGATATCAAGATGACTCGTTTCTCATCTACAGATACAGATCACATCATCACCACTTTTCAGCTGGGTTTGAAATGGAATTTAAGCATAAAGTCCCTGTTCTACTTCTTTTCATCCGAGAGGCCAATTTCTGAACTAAAGAGGAATTAAAAGCTTCTTTTTCCTTAATCCTATAGTGAAAGCTAATCATTTGTTGGCCTTAATAATAGCTTCTGTTTATGAAAATAGTGACAACCTTGAATCACTGCTGGGAAGCTCATGACACCTGAAACCCTTATGGAATTCAGATATATTGATGAGTGTTAAGAATGCTAGTAAAGTGGGCAGGGCAAAAGCTGGGCTGGTCACAGCACCCACAATAGTAGAAGAGCCACCAGCATAAAGATCATCTATATATGCAGGAACAAGGGAGAAAATAGCCAAGACCCCAAATGCTAGCCCGCCCACTGCCTTAGCTAGGTGATTATGGATAATGGTATAAAAGACGTTCTTAGATCCTTGGTTCTATCATTAATAAACAAGATATTATTTAGGAAAAACACATTAGAACTAGGTCAGTGATTTAAGGCAATGTCATATCTACAGTGATGACAGGGAATCCTTCCTTTGTCTCTCTAGTGAGTTATATGGTCCTCTCTGGGTTCTGTCTTGGGCATTTGAAAAACAAAGGGTTATTCATATGTATGTCTCAGAAAGGGGGATGGGGTTATATGAATAGCTTGTAGGAATGACAGAGGAACATGAACCAAATCCTCAATTATCACTACAAGAATTGATAATGATACTAACACCCCCATATGATGGATTAGCATGTTCAAGAGCATCTTAATAACAAGCTTATGTTCCTATAGCACTTAAAAGATGTTTTGTCTTATATTATCAAGCATTTCTTTATTTCCCCTTACCCCCTCCCAACTGAAAAAGGAAGGAAAAAGAGGGAGGGGGAAATGGGGGAAGGAAGAGAGGAGGAAGAAAAACTACTTGTATTCTATAAGTACAGTCAAACAAAACATATTCTTCTATTGTGCATATCCAGAAATATATTTCTTATTCTGTATGTCAGTCCATTATCTCTCTGTCATGAGGAAGGCAGCTTTCTTCACCACTGGTATCTCTGGAATTCCTCTGGAATCCTGGCTGATCTTTTAATTGATCAGATACCAATGATGAAAAACTGATACTATGGTTTGTTTTATACTGTTGATGTTATAGTATAAATCATCCTTCTGGTTATGTTCATTCTACTCAGTATCAGGTCATAAACATTTTCCATGTCTCTTTGAAATCATCTTTTCTCCTCATTTCTTTTTTCTTTCTTTTCTTTTTTCTTTTTTTTCCTATTTTTCTTTTTGCAGGGCAATGAGGGTTAAGTGACTTGCCCAAGGTCACACAGCTAGTACACAGCAAGTTTGTTCAGGCATTCCCCAACTTATGGTCATTCTTTTAATTTCCAGGATTGTTGTGTTTTGGTTTTGGTTTGTTTTGGTTTGGTTTTGCTACTACAAAAAAGAACTGCTATAAATATTTTTGTGCATGTAGTGGTTAGCTATGCCCAACACCCTTATCCTTTTACCAGCTAAATGGTCTTCTTGGGTAATTAATTACCAGGGGAAATCTTACTAGAAACAAATACCTGGTCTCACCTCCATAGTTCTTATTTTAACAGGCTCCTAAAGGTAGACCAGGAAGGTTAATCAACACATCTGCCATATCAAACTTTGAACTAGGGACCTTTGAGAGTTGTTAACTATCCCCTGTACTGTTCAGAGAATACATGCTCACTCATCCTTGACAACAGCATGAGTCATCAACTGACACTGTTACCCTTTGAGTCATGTGGAATGGAGAGGGACAGAATAACCTGCTTCTCTGTGTGACATTTGTCTGTGTGCCACAAACAAACGCAATCTCAGAAAATCAGACTCTAAAACTTGTCTTGTGATCACAACAACTATCATATAACACTTACTATGTCCCAGGCACCATACCAAGTGCTTTATAATTATCATCTCATTTGATCCTCACAACAACCCTGGGAGGTAGCTGCCATAATTGTCCTAATTTTACAGATGAAGAAACTGAGGAAAACAAGCATTAAATGACTTGCTCTGGGGAACACAGATAGTAAGTATCTGAGGCTAGATTTGAACTTGATCCTCCTGATTCTTGGCTTAGCACACACCACTACACCAGCTGGATTCCTTTAAACACCATTGTTTAAAGGAAGAATTCTGAGCTATTATCATTCTATAAAAAGACACTACCTACAATCTTGTCTCTTCCCCTTCTCGATGAACTTTCTGCTCTGGTCAGGCCGTTCTCTCTCTACCCACCAATAATTAGCTCTATGCTCATTCTTACATCTGTCTTAGAACCTGAGCCAAGGAGTTTAGTTCATTCATGGTGCCCTCATTGCTTCTTATGCATTGGCCTGGTCTTTCCTCCACCCCCAGTCCCAAACTTTGAACTCTCTATGGGAAAGACATGAGTCTGTTCATCCTTTCTCTCCCCTAAATATGAACTCCCAAAAGAACAGTCTGGATCTGCTTCCTTCTCTGTCTTCCAAGGGAGGATGAATTTGCTATAGACAAGACAGAAACATCACACCCTGTATTCTGGGTAGCCTCTGGCACAGATGCCCCCCTTCAGTTTTCTTTTGTGTGTTCTTTCCCCATTAGATTGTAAATTCCTTGAGGACAGGAACTCTCTTTTCTTATTTATATTCCCAGCATTAGCATAATGCCTGGCAAATAGTAAGAACTTAGCAAATGTTTATTGACTATTATCTTCCTCTGATTCCTTAGCCAAGCAGTCAATAAGCATTTATAACTTATTATGTGCCAGGTTCTGTTCTAAGCACTAAGAAGAACAGAGGTCAAAGCACTTCTGTTGCCAGGACACTTCCTTGCCTTCAAGGAGCTTATATTCTAATGAAAGAGAGAACATACAAATCACTATGTACATACAAGATATAGAAAGAAGGAATGGAAAATATTGTCCAAGGGAAGTCACTAGTAGCTGAGGAGACCAAGAAAAGCCTCCTATAGAAGGCAGACTTTAAGAGGAGTCTTGAAGGAAGCCAGGAAAACAAGGAAGCAGAGGTAAAGTAGAGGAGCACTCCAGGTGGGAGGGACAGGCAGCATAATGGAGTGTCCTATATGTGGACTGTGTGGAGTGTCCTATATATTAGGAGGCTCAAGGTAGGTGTTCTGACTCTGAGCTCCATAAAGACAAAGCCTGGGATTGTTTTATTCTGTCTTTCCCAAGACTAAGAGCTCCCTGAAGATTGATCTTCCTCTATCACCTTGTAGAAAGGAAGGAAGGGAGGAAGGAAGGAAGGAAGGAAGGAAGGAAGGAAGGAAGGAAGGAAGGAAGGAAGGAAGGAAGGAAGGAAGGAAGGAAAGAAGGAGGGAAGGAGGGAAGGAGGAAAGGAAGAAGGAAAGGAAGACAGGGAGGAAGGAAGGAAGGACCCAAGCATTTATTAAGCTCCTACCATGTACAAAGCACTGCCACCTAGCTGCCTTTATAAGAACTCTAAGGGAATTCCTCTTCTTTCTTCTCCAGATTACATGCTTCCCCAGGGCAGCTAGGTGGCACAGTGGATAAAGCACCAGCCCTGGAATCAGGAGGACATGAGGTCAAATCTCACCTTAAACACTTACTAGCTGTGTGACCCTGGGCAAGTCACTTAACCCCCAATTGCCTTAAAAACACATCCAGGGGCTCTGGAGGAGAGTGTAAGGTTGGTGACCTTGCACAGCCCTCTCTCACTTAAATCCAATCCACTGCAAGTCATGAAATCACCCCAATGCCATGGTCCTCTTCAAGAACAAAGGACAAACAACAACAACAAGCTCCCCAAAGTAGGGATGAGTCTGCTCTCTGCCTCCTATTTCATCCCTCCATGAGCTCTAAGCTTTGAAGTTGGAGTCAAGAGATTCATTCTTGCCTTGGCTATACCACACTAACTAGCTGCAGAACATTGACTCAAAGGAGATAATAATAATAATAAAATGCTTAGCAAACCCTCTAGAGGTGGTATATAAATGCTCATTATTATTAGGCAAGATCTTTCCAATTCTCCATCTACACATCGAGGCTAAATGATCCCTCAGATTCCTTCCAGATGGTCCACAGTCACTGTGTCCAAAAGCAAAAGCTGGGCCCAAGTAGCTAAAGGGAAAGAACACTAAGAGACCCTCCATGAACAAGGCTAAACAAGAGGCAGAACTCTTCATTTATCTGGTACATTCCTGAAAACTTATTTGCAAGTAAAATGCTTATGAGGAAAACCCTTTTCCTTAGCTGACTGACTAAGGAAACTACTAACATGCTAAATATGAAGATACTTGGTCTTCCTTTCAATTGATCTACATCTATAATGCTATAGAAAGGATTACTCCTTCAAGTAAGATTAGACTAGGACTTCCAGTTAAGATAGAAATATGAAAGGTATTTACTCCAGAAGAGGTCTATATAAAAAGAATACCAGATTAAATAATGAGCAAGAAATCCAAAGAGAAGCAAGTGTAAGGTGGGCAGAAAAAAAAGGAGGAGAAATAGGAGGAGAGCATCAATGAAACGTTTTTAAAGACACATAGCAGAGAGAAATAGGAAATTCAGAAGGTGACTTAGTTGTGAAGGTCAGTGCTGATATTTCCATGTTAAATGTGACTTGTATATTGATTTTTTAAAAAATAAAGTAAATGTACACTTTAAAAAAAATAAGCTCGCTATGTTAGATTTATGGTTTCAAATACAATCCTCTTCATCTGGACTATGGAAATGTTCATGTTTGACCATGATGTTCATAATGAAAATATTTATTTTTATGACAGAAAGAGGAAATAAACTTCATATATGACAAAAAAAAGTTTATACCAGAACTTTTTGTTTTAGCAAAAAATTGCTGTCAAAAAACAGGAATCAAAGTGGGGGTAATCAATTGAAGAAAGGCTGAGCAAATCTGGAAAAATTAATGGACCACATAAAACTGTGAAATGGACAATTTGCTTATGCTATCACACTTTATGTCTAAATTGTGTACCAATTTTGACCTTATCTTGGTATACAGTGTGAGATGTTGATATATACCTAGTTTCTGCCAAACCACTTTGCAGTTTTCCAAGAGAATTTTGTCAAATAGTGAGTTATTGTCCCCAAAGCTCTTTGGGATTGTATGGTCATTTACTACTACGTATTATCTCTTTATGATCCAGTAGCATATTGTTTTGATTACCACTTTGTGATGCAGTTTGAGATCTGGTACTGCTAGGCCACCTTCCTTTACATTTAAAAAAATTTCTTTGATATTCTTGACCTTTTGTTCCTCCAGATTAGTTTTGATTCTTCTAGCTCTATAAAATATTTTTGGTAATTTGGTATGGCACTGAATAAGTAAATTAATTTAAGTAGAAATGTTATTTTGATTAATATTGCTTTGGTCTAGACATGAGCAAATAATATTTCTCTGATTATTTAAATCTTTCTTTATTTCTGTGAAGTGTTTTGTAATTGTGTTCATATAGTTCCTGCGTTTGCCTTGGAAGGTAGAGTCCGAAGTATTTTATATTGTCTGCAATTGTTTTAAATGGAATTTCTCTATCTTTTCCTGCTGGACTTTGTTGGTAATATATAGAAATGCTAATTGTGAGGTTGTTTCATATCCTACAACTTTGCTGAAGTTGTTAATTATTTCAGCTAGTTTTTTCTAGCTTCTCTAGGCTTCTCTAAATATATCATCATATTATCTGCAAAAAATGGTTTTCTTTCCTAATTACCTATTCTAATTCCTTCAATTATTTTTCTTATTGCTATAGATAGCATTTCCAGTAAAATATTGAATAAAACACGATAATGGGCATCCTCGCTTCACCCCTGATCTTATTGGGAAGATTTCTGGCTTATCTCCATTACAGATATAGCTTGCAGATGATTTTAAATAGATACTACTTTATCATTTTAAGGAAACCTCCATTTATTCTTGTGCTTTTTAGTGTTTTTAATAGTAATGAATGCTGTATTTTAGCAAAAGCCTTTTCTACATCTATTGAGATAATCAGATGATTTTTGTTGTTTTATTATTGATATGGTCAATTATTCTGATAGCTTTTCTAATATTGAACCAGCCCTCCATTCCTGGTATAAATCCCACCTGGTCACAGTGCATGATTTTTGTGATATATTTCCATAAACTCCTTGCTAGTATTTTCTTTAAAATTTTTGCATCAGTATTCATTAGGGAAATTGGTCTATAGTTTTGAGGTTTTTTCCCCTCTGTTTTTGCTCTTCTTGGTTTAGGTGTCAATACCATATTTGTGTTATAAAATTAATTTGGAAAAAAAACTCTTTCTTTACCTTTTTTTTTCCCTGAATAGTTGCTATAGTATTGGAACTAATGGGTCTTTAAATGCTTGGTAGAATTCACCTGTAAATCCATCTGATCCTATGTAGTATTTTCCTAGGAAGCTCACTGATGGATTGTTCAACTATTTTTTCTAAGATAGGGTTATTTAATTAATTCTATTTATTCCTGTGTTAATCTGAGCAATTTATATTTTTGTAAATATCCTTTCATTTCAATTAGATTATCAGATTGGCATATAATTGGGCAAAATAACTACTAATAATTGATTTTTGTTGTTTTGTTGTTGTTTTTAATTTTGCAGGGCAATGAGGGTTAAGTGACTTGCCCAGGGTCACACAGCTAATAAGTGTCAAGTGTCTGAGGTCAGATTTGAACTCAGGTCCTCCTGAATCCACTGCACCACCTAGCTGCCCCTAATAATTGCTTTAATTTCATCTTCATTGATGGTGAATTTACCCTTTTCATTTTTGATACTGGTAATTTGGTTTTCTTCTTTCTTTTTTTAAATCAAATTAACCAATTTTTTAATTTCATTTTTTCATAAAATTATATTCTACTTTTATTTATTAGTTCAATGATTTTCTTTCAATTTTATCAGTGTCTCCTTTGATTTTCAGGATTTCCAATTTGATGCTTAATTGGATATTTTTAATTTGTCCTTTTTCATCGACCAGATCTTTCTCTATTTTATTGATCTAAATGTTTAGAGATATGTTTTGGCCATATCCCATAAATTTTGGCATGTTGTCTCATTGTTGTCATTCTCTTTAGTGAAAGTATTCATTCTATGATTTCTTCTTTGACCCATGCATTCTTTAGGATTAAATTATTTAGTTTCCAATTAATTTTTAATCTATATTTCTATGGCCCTTTATATAATATAATTTTATTGCATCATAGTCTGGAAAATGATGCATTTAATATTTCTGCTTTTCTGCATTTTGGTTGTGAGGGTTATTATTAATATTATCAATTTTTGTGTAGGTGCCACGTACAGCTGAGAAAAAGGTATGCTGCCTTTTATTCCCATTTATGTTTCCCCAGAGGTCTATCATATCTAACTTTTCTAAAATTCTATTCATCTCCTTAATTTTTTTCTTGATTATTTTATTTCACATTTATCTAGCTCTGAAAAGTAAAATTTGAGGTAACCTTCTAGGATAGTTTTACTATTTCCTCCTGTAATTTATTTAAATTTTAAGAATTTAGATACTGTGCCATCTGTGTGTGTGTGGTATATATATGTTTACTATTGATGTTACTTCATTGTCTATGATACCATTTAGCAAAATGTAATTTCCCTGCTTATCTCTCTTACTTGGTTTTATTTTTGCTTTATCTGAGATCATGATTGCTACACCTGCTTTTTACATTGGTTGAAGCATAATAGATTCTTCTCCAACTTCTTATTTTTATTCTGTATATGTCTGTTTCAAAAGCTTTTTCTTGTAAATAATATATTGTTGGATACTGATTTCTAATCCATTCTGCTATCTACTTCTGTTTTATGGGTGAATTCATCCCATTCACTTTCACAGTTATGATCACTAATTGTCTATTTTCCTCCATCCTATTTTTTTCCTTTATCACTGTCTATATTTCTGTCTTTCTAGCTTCCTCTTTATCTGTCTCTGTCTTTCTGTTTCTGTCTATCTCTCTGTCTCTGTCTCTCTTTCTGTCTGTCTGTCTTGCTGTTTTGCTCTTTCCATTCCCACACATTTCTCCTCAAAAATCTGTTTTGTTTCTGACCACTGTCTCTCTTAATCAGCCTTCCCTTCTATCAGCCCCCAGCCCCTTCCCCTCCTGCTTTCCTGTAGGATGAGATAGATTTCTATACTCTGTATGTTATTCCCTCTTTGAACCAATTCCAATAAGAGTAAGTTTTAAGCATTTCCCATGTCCCCATCTTCCCTACTACTATAAAACTCTTCCTTTCATGTCTCTTTTATGAGAAATAATTTTCCCCATTCTTTTCCTTTTCCCCTTATTACCACGTATACCTTATTTTCATCTCTTAATTTTATTTTTTTAAATCATCCCATTATAGTCAACTCACATCTGTAACCCCTATGTACACTCCTTCTAACTGCCCTAATAAAGATAAAGTTTTTAGGAGTTACAAGTATAATTTTCCCATGTCAGAATGTAAATAATTTAACTTCATTGAATTCTTTATTTTAAAATTTTAAAAAGTAAAGCAAGGTTGAACTAGATGATCCCTGAGGTGCCTTATACCTGTGAGAGTCTGTGGATTTTACAGATAGGGCATGCCAGCACCTTCATCAAAAATTCCTAACTCTGGGGATTGGACAGGACCTCAGAGGTCTGGTCTAAGCTCCTTTTAAGTGCAAAAATCAATCATCTTATTTTATGGCCTTCCTGGTCCAAGCTTCAGGTTGAACACTTCCAGTGATAGGGAGCTTATTATTTTATGAGATAGTCTATAGCAAAATTATCTTCTGCCTTCTGGGATCAGGGCCCCTGGGACATAAGGTGGGAGAAATTATGTCCTTCCTTTCAGACACCCCTAAGTTCCTTTAAGAGTCCATTAGAGGGGGTGGTTAGGTGGCGCAGTGGATAAAGCACCGGCCCTGGAGTCAGGAGTACCTGAGTTCAAATCTGGCCTCAGACACTTGACACTTACTAGCTGTGTGACCCTGGGCAAGTCATTTAACCCCCATTGCCCCACAAAAAAAAAGAGTCCATTAGAAGGGGGTAGCTAGGTGGAACAGTGGATAGAGCACCAGCCCTGGAGTCAGGAGGACCTGAGTTCAAATCCAGCCTCAGACACTTAATATTTACTAGCTGTGTGACCCTAGGCAAGTCACTTAACCCCAATTGCCTCACCAAAAAAAAAAAGTCCATTAGGGTTCTGTCTTCTAGGAACTTACTTAGAACCTTTAGGTAACCAGGGTCCTTAGAATGTCAGTGTTGGAAGAGACCTCTGAGGTAGTTTATTTCAACTTCTCTTCCAGTGTCAAAATCCTCTATATAGCATTCTGAACACATGGGCATCTATCTTTTGCTGAAATACTTCCAATTAGAGTGAGTTCTTTTATTTTTTTTTAAATGAGGCAATTGGGGTTAAGTGACTTGCCCAGGGTCACACAGCCAGCAAGTGTTAAGTGTCTAAGGCCGGATTTGAACTCAGGTTTTCCTGACTCCAGGGCTGGTGCTCTATCCACTGCGCCACCTAGCTGCCCCTTTAAAGTGAGTTCTAAGCTTACTATCTACCAAGTCATGGCTGATCTCAGAGAAGATCCCTATTTAAAAGAGTTCAGTTTAAAAGAAATATTTTATGTAAATGGAGATAATCTTTAAAAATCAAAACTGAATCCTGTATAATTGTAATAACCAATCTTGGATCCAGAAATAGATGAGAAAATTTACCTGTAGGGAAGGGTAGCACAGTGCTGAATTTTGAGTTGGAAGACCTAGATTCAGATTTTGGGTATACTATTTACTCCCTGGTGACCCTGGGAAAACTATTTAATCTCTCTGGGTCTCCATCTTCTCATGTGAAAAAGGAGAAATGTGGACCAGAATATCTCTAAGGTCTCTTCTAGCTTTAAATCTATGATCCTTTGAGCTGATATCATCTTTGCAGAGGTGGGGGACTCTGGAATGGAATAAAATATACACTGTCAGACTAGGCCTTGCATCAATTAGATTTCTGCATAGACTTTTCCTTTTTTATTTCTTATTCTGTTACTATGGATGACTCATTAGGGAAGGAAATATGGGAAGGAAGTATCCCAAAATGAAAGTGATATAAAACAATTTTTTTAGTTGCATGCCTAATTCATTGACCAGATCTTTCTCTATTGTATTTATCTAAGTGTTTAGAGATATACATTTTCCCCTAAATACTTACTTTGGCTGTATCCCATAAATTTTGGCATGTTGTCTCATTGCTGTCATTTTAAAATAAGAAGAAATAAAAAGAAGTCTATGATTACAACTTAATTTTTCACTCTTCCTGACCACACACACACACACACACACACACTTTTCACTGACATTTTCATAAATTGTTTTTTCTTAATGAGGGACATCTTCTCCCTTATCCTGATCATTCCTGTTTGAGGAAAACCACAACTTCCCCTAATGGCCAATCAAGTGGTTTCAATTTCTAGTCAAGGCAACAGGTACTAGTAGGCCTTTCCTTCTTAGCTGAGGGTAAGATATAATACAAAAGTACAGTTCTCCTCTCTCCCCCCATCCCCCACCCAGAAGTTACTGTAAATCAGCTGATTTGGAAACAACTCAGTGACCTCTATCTACCCTGAGCAACAGGTAAATCCCCAACTAAAGGAGTCCAGACCCTCTTCTACAGGAAGATCATCAGAGACCACATTGCACCTTTAAAAAATTTTGCAGAGGATGTCAGGTGGTAGAAAGATGCCTGGACTTAAATTAGGAAGTTCAATTTCAAGTTCTGCTTGAGTTCTAAGAGATAAAAGGAGTTCTTAATCTAGGATCCATGAATTTGAGGGTGTGCATGTGCATATGCCTGTGTTTAATATAGGTAATTGTATTTCAGTGTAACTGGTTTCCTTTGTAATCCTATGTATTTTATTTTTTGTATTTAACAATTGTTGTTTGTCCTTCATTCTTTTGTTTTGGTTTGTTTTGTTTTGGTTTGGTTTGGTTTTGTCCTTCATTCTTGAAGAGATCCGTGACATCAGGAGGTGATGTCATGACTTACAGTGAATTGGATTTTTAAGTGAGGGAGGGCTGTGCAAAGTCACCAGCCTCATTCTCTCCTCCAGAGCCACCTGGGTCCAGTGGCAAGATATACATCAGGATGACTGGAAATGATGTTTAAGGCAATTGGAGTTAAGTGACTTGTCCAGGGTCTCACAGATAGTGTCTGAGGTCAGATTTGATCTCAGGTCCTTTCAACTTCAGGGCCAGTGCTCTATCCACTGTATCACCTAGCTTTCCCTTGCATTTTAAAATATTATTTTGAAAAAACATCTATAGGTTTCACTAGACTACCAAGGAGTGAATCACACACACACACACACACACACAGGTTAAGAACCCCATATCTAACCCCAACCTGATCAGGAATCTCCTCTGCCCAGCTAAATTAGCTTATGATTTTTTAACATATGTTTTTATGTAGTGATATGTGTTCAGATTGTCTCCTCCAATAGATGGTAGTCTTCTTGTGGGCCAGGAGGTAGGTCATTTTTGTTTCTGTATCTCAGTGCCTGGCACATGGTAATCGCATAATAAATACTTGTTTATTGATAATGACAGCTGACTCATCTATTTCCAATGAAGGGGAACTCATGACTTCTTCAAACCACCTCTTTCACTCCTGTTCAACTCCAATTTTAAGGGAGTTCTTGCTGGTCTGAAGTTAATCTGCAACTTACACCTGTTTTTCCTCTGATACCCAGTTTCCTTAACTACAGATAATACACAAATAATGATTGTGATATTTATTCTATCTACCCCATACATTATGGTTTTACTTTGCTTTGATTTTCATTTGTTTCTTAGTGGGGAGCATATTTTTTGGAGCTTAGGGCACCACTGAAATGTGAAGTTGTGTTATTGTTGATATGTGAGTACCAGAATGTAAGAAAACCGCATTGCTCAAAGTCTCACTGATTTATAACTTCCCATGATCAGTAGCCCATAGAACAGGGGAGCATATGCTTACAGCCACCCATTAAGAAACCAAGGGGGAGGGATGTGGGATGAGATTTCAGAAAGCAACCAGATGTTATTTTATGCTTGTGTCTATAATGACAAACATCAAGGGATAGGGGAAGTGCTGTCTCTAAACTTCTTATTTCAACGTTCTCCTGAGGCTCTAAAGTGGTTTAGTAGAATGAACATTGGATTTGAAGTAAGAAGTTTTTAATATTCTGGGATTCCACTTAGACATAGTACTTCCCAGATCAGCACTGAATTCTTGGTTACTTTTTTCTCTCTTTGTGAGTCTTGTTTCCACAACTTGGCCATAATTCCCTCAAAGGCAGGAGCTAAGTCAAGTCAGCAAATGAGGAAGTCAAGAAACGTTTATTAAGCATATACTATGTGCCAGTCACTGTGCTAAGTGCTGAGGATACACATAAAGGCAAAATAAACAAATAAAACATCTAGTCTCTGCTCCCAAAGAGCTTGTAGTTGAGAGAAATGATTATGAATGACTAATGATTTGGAGAGAGAAAGAGTTTCCCCTTTTTCTATAATCCTTATTTCAAAGTTCAGTCTCTTGGAGGACATTACTGATAATAAGATTGGATTAACTTTCTTAACAATCTTGTTCAGACTTGGCCAGGTGGGAAAGCCATTGTCAAACTCAGGTTTGGGTGGGGATAAATTCTTTCCTTAGATTGCCCAATGTGGGGGGGATAACTTAGAAGTAAATGACATAATCAAAGTTCATTAGAATAGGTCCAGCCCTTCATTGTAATATTCATTCTCTCTCATTACTTGTTAACCAATCAGAGTTAATTGGCACCATCAGGAACACCCACTTTTCCAAGGCCATACAAGCTTTGAGCTCTCTGCCATAAGAGTCTTTGGCATTCAAGAGTGCCCCTGACCTTTTTTATTGTTTTGTTTTTGTTTTGGGGGGCAATGGGGGTTAAGTGACTTGCCCATGGTCACACGGCTAGTGTCAAGTGTCTGAGGCCAGATTTGAACTCAGATACTCCTGAATCCAGGGCCAGTGCTTTATCCACTGCACCACCTAGCTGCCCTGCCCCTGACCTTTTTTAATAAAATGCCAGCATTAATAATAAAATCACTAATTACCCTGAAATTATGTCTCAAACTTTTTAAATGCCACATAATCTAATCGGGAAGTTGACATGAAACCAACTATGTACAGATATATATGTGTGTATGTGTGTGTGTATGTGTATATATGTATATATACATATACACATATATTCTGTACATTTATCACATATCATATTATGCGATTCATCATATATATGAATATAAACACCTATACATCCATGCATGCATGCACAGTACACAAGTGTATGCATACATACATGAGATAAATTGGAGATAACCAGCAGAGGGAAGACACTAGCATTAAGGAAGATTAGGATTCTTGTAATAGATGGGGCTTTATTCCATGGGATTTTATTAGTAGAGACTTCTTTCCCTTCTTTTATTTCCCTGAATAGGGCTAGCAACATAGGAAGTACTCCTTAATCCTTCAAGGCCCAGCATGTCTCACCTTCTCCAAGAAGACCTTTCTGGGATTTCTGGACCTTGTTGAATTCCCTTGGTCCTCCAGAAGCCTTATACCACACTGGGGAGGCAGCATTCTATCTTCAGAAGCACTGGCTTCAGAAACATGGGCTCAAATCTCACCTCTGATACTGCATAGAACTGAGAAGAATAATGTGTATTTTGAAATTTATTGGGGGTACCTATCTCTGTCCTAATAGATTGGGGAACTTAGCTGAGGTTTCTAATATATTACTCCTTATATATTAGAGTCTATTGTACCAGTTTGGGGATTAAGCATTTATTAATCATATTAAATGTTAGTAAAGAGTTGACTGAATTTAAGGCAAGCTGAAAGTCCCCAGCACCATAGAGAGTGAGCTCATGGCTCCCAAAGTTCAGAGACCCTGCATTACCTAGAGCTGGATAGTGGAGCGGGCCACCTGGCTGCATTGTCTGGAGTTCCAGCCAAGGGAGAGTGTGAGAGAGCAGAATCTTCCTGAAGTCCAGAGGAGAGGCAGCCATTACACACTGCTCAAAGCTATCATTCAAATCTATTGGTTTACTGGACTTGAGGGTGGTCCATATTAAAATGAGCAGTACATGCTGAGGTCAGAGTCCGAGTCCAGAGAGCAGACTCTTTGAGGGGAAAAGTCTTTCAGGTAGATGTGGTTTTAATCTCTATTGTCTCTACTAAATTAATCTAATTTCTATTTCTAAGGATTCTGGGCTGGCTCTGAGAAACCAGCCATAGGCCCCACTGAGAGGGGGTGGGGGGTCCCTGGGTTCCTCAAAACCCCATTATTAATAATATTTTTCTCACAACAACAACCTCCCTGAAATTCAGTTTTGGCTTCTATTTCATGAGGCGGTTGCACTTGATGGCCTTTGAGGATGTTTTTGTTTGTTTGTTTGTTTTTTGTTTTTTGCAGGGCAATGGGGGTTAAGTGACTTGCCCAGGGTCACACAGCTAGTAAGTGTCAAGTGTCTGATTCTGGATTTGAACTCAGGTCCTCCTGAATCCAGGGCCAGTGCTTTATCCACTGCGCCACCTAGCCGCCCCTCTGAGGATGTTTTCATCTCTAAAGCTATAAACCCTCTATCCCTTAAGCAATGATTCATGTATTAATCAACAACAACTCACCTATGGGCCTCTAAAACTTATGTGGTGTTCTACACATTGTAACATCTTACAAAACCCATGTGAGGAAGGGTTGGTTGTTTTGTTTTTCTTTTTGATTTGTGCCTATAATTGCATTAATGTAGGGAATTCCCAATACTTAGCCTCCTTCTACTAATAGAGATTGGCATCTGCAAAAATGCATAGCCTTGGGGCAGCTAGGTGGCACAGTGGATAGAGCACCGGCCCTGGAGTCAGGAGTACCTGAGTTCAAATCCGGCCTCAGACACTTAACACACACTTACTAGCTGTGTGACCCTGGGCAAGTCATTTAACCCCAATTGCCTCACTAAAAAAAAAAAAATGCATAGCCTTAGAAAGTTGCTTGGGGCACACTGAGCAGCAAAATGATTTGCCCAAGATGATATAACCAGTACGTACCAGAGACAGTACCTGAGCCTACGTCTTCTTAACTCCAACAATGGCTTCCTACCACCATGTCAAGCTCCTTTTTGAGGAAGGCAATACAAACATACTCATTTTATTGAAGTGTCTACCAAAGTCCCACTCTGACGAAAACTCTCACACCTGCCTAAGTAGGAGGAAGGACAAAAATAGGCAAATATTATATGGTACACAATTACAACAGCTCTGACCTAACCTATTTAAATAAGTTCTTGAGACCCAAAACTGAGAGACACTTCATCATGCAAGATAAGAGAGTTGGTATTGAAACCAAGAAGACCTGTGTTCTAGACCAGTTTCTGACAAATACTGGCTGTGTCTTCCTGGATAAGTCACTTGCCTTCTCAGTTCATTAGGCATCTCTCTAAGATTATAAGGTTCAGAAAAAGGACTAAATAGCATTTGCAGAGAGAATTTTTACACCTGGGAGAGTTTTATACTAAAGAAATCACAGGTTCAGTCCCAATCTCTAACCCCCGTTGACAAAAACAAAACAAAACAAACAAATAATCAAAAATAGGAACTAGGAAGTTTAATGGGTTAATCAATTACCACAACGAGGATACAAAAGAGAACAGAAATCTCCTCTGCCAGAAGACTTGATATCCTTGTGAAACAGAAACAAGATACTCAAAAGCAAAAATAGATTGAATGTAAAAGGTTTTTGGGGTTTTTTTTATCTTACAGAGAAGGATGGTAAACAATTACAAGCAGCTTCTCACCCCATAATGACTATTTAAGGCTGATAGAGGGGACACCCCTTCACTTTGTCCTCCTTTTGCCCCTTCCCTGACATAATGCTACCCAAATTCCATCAGTTCCTGGCAGGTGGGAAGCATCATGGCTATTCACACCAGTCAGGTAGCCAATAAGCATCTATTAAGCACTTACTATGTGCCTGAGGATACTAGGAAAGGTGAAGAGTCCCTGCTCTCAAGAATCTGCCTTTCTGAAACAACTTGGATGAGTTGGGAGTCACCAATTGCAATCTTTCTTTCTTTTTTCAATCTTTCAAGTCAAATGGACAACTATCATATTTTATCACTTGCTATGCAATTCTGCCCCCTCAGATCCCTGGGAACCATCATCTGACCTGCCAATGCACCCTACAAACCCTTGGTCCTTGACATGTGCTCTGTGTTGGAGCTCTTTTAATAAGTGTTGTCCTCCCAAATTAGAGTGTGATCTTGAGATCAAAAACTGTCTCATTTAATTTTTCTCTTTATACCCCAGCACTTAGCACAGTACTCAGCTCATATTTATCATTTATCAGGTAATAAATGCATTTTCACTCATTCATTCAGGAATGAAACTGGGAGGAAAACAAACAGATGAAATGGAAAATATCTCTCAACATTTTATAATAAATTACTTTTCTCTGACAATTACAATGGAATCACCACATTTGGACTCTAACATCATGATCCCAATCGACTTCACAAGGAAGCACAAATATCACAAAGATAGGAAGAGAAACAGACTAGACCAAGGGTATAGAGAGTAGTGTGTACTAGAGGCAACACAATTTTGAAGGTGTTGAGGAACCAATATGAAGGGATATCAAAAAGTGCAGGATACCGAACATTTAATGAAAATTAAAATCCCAGATGTCATTACTATAAAAAAACAAAAAAGCTAAATAATTACTAACCTAATAACTAAGGTATGCCCTAATTCCCTTCTCTACAAAATATTTATGAAAATAATATCTCTATCCATATGAGTGTGTGAGTGTGTGTATGGATATCCTTCTGGAAGGTATGGGAAGAGAATAGACAGATTTTCACAATTGGTTTTCTACAGCAGACCACATCTTTACAGTCACACAGTTTACTGAATGGAGCAGAGTATGCAAAAGTCTACTTTCATCATTAGCTAGCTAAAAACAGCATTTGAGGGGCAGCTAGATGGCACAGTGGATAGAGCACCGGCCCTGGAGTCAGGAGGTCCTGAGTTCAAATCCGGCCTCAGACACTTAACACTTACTAGCTGTGTGACCCTAGGCAAGTCACTTAACCCCAATTGCCTCACCAAAAAAAACCCCCAAACAAACAGCATTTGATTCAGTGAAACAGAATGCTACCTTACAGGTTCTCCTCCAGCAAGGTGTCTAAATCATACAAGATTAAAATTCCACCTTCTACATCCCTCCTTCATTCTAATACTTCCCTCTGGTGCTTTCTATTTCCAATTTATCATAGCTTCTTTATATATAGTTGTTTGCATGTCGTTTTCCCCCTTAGATTACAAGCTTCCTGAGAGTAGGGATTGTCTTTTCCCTTCTATTGTATTCTCAGATCTTAGTACATTGCATGGCACATCTAGTAGGCACCTAATAAATGTTTATTGACCAATGGACTGATGATTCCTGGAAAAACAAAATAATAGAAGAAACGTTGTTTAGCAACCTTCTGATTATTAATATCCAGTGAGGCATAAAACAAGGAGCTGTATGCTCAACAAAAGTGTTTGCCATTCTCATGGAAGAAGTACAGAGTCTAAATGGAAGAGGGATTACTTATAGTAGCTAATGCTCCTGTTTAAAATTGTGCTGATTGCATTAAGCTTGGACACATTGCAAAGATTTCTAAATGAAGTTCATGATTACTCAGCAGGTTTCCATCTATCTTTACGGGGAAAACCAAATGACTGAGGGAAAATTGCCCTACTGTCCAGACTGTGCTATATGATTGGATGGACATGCCATATATGCATCTGTAGTGGACTGAAAAGGGGCAATAAAATGGACCTTGAATCAAATAGGAT